>NW_027458025.1:0-182037 GCF_050624435.1 Tenrec ecaudatus | reverse complement strand
CACACAGGCTGGTATGCTTCCTCCATGTGGGCTCTGTTGCTTCTGAGCTAGATGGTTGCTTCTTTACCTTCAAGCCTTTAAGACCCCACACGCTATATCTTTTGGTAGCTGGACACCATCGGCTTTCTTCATCACATTTGCTTATGCAGCCGCTTTGTGGTCAGTGATCGTGTAGGGAAGGTGAGCATCGTTTAATGCCAATTTAATAGAACAATGTTCTTGCAATGAACGAGTCCTTGAGCGGAGGCCCTATGTCCATCTGCTACCTTAATACTAAATCTATAAACATATGGACATAGATCTATTTCCCCATGCCCCTTTGTAAATATATGTACATGCCTTTATTTAGACATCTATAACTGGCCCTTGCTTCCCAGCTCACTCTTCTATACCCTTTGATTTTCATTTTGTGCCCACTGTCATGCTCAGTCTTCCTTTGGGTTTCAGTAATTCCTCTTGGTTACATTACCCTTGATCACGCCCTACCAGGCCTCCTGCATCCCCCTCACCACCGATTTCCATCACTTTTTGTTCCCTTATCTCTGGAGTTCTTAACACCACTACCTTTCTTCCCACCTCCCTCTCTCGCATGTCCTCCAGGATGTGCTAGTTCCGTTTTTTTTTCTCCTCCAGATTGTTCGTTCAGCCTATCTTATTTAGACAGACCTGTAGAGGCAATAACATGCACAAAAACAAGAAAGAACATAACCAAGCAGCAAAATAAACAAAACAACAAAAATCCAATTACAATAAAAGAAAACAAAGGTCAACAAGATAGAAAAGCTCATAGATAGTTTAAGGACTATGTGTTGGCCTTTAGAAGTGTTTTCTAGTCCAGTCTTTTGGGGCACCAAACCCTGACCCTAAAGTCCACCTTTAGCATTTCCTTGGGATCTTGCTGCTCCTTTTACTTGCTCTTCTGCTGTACCCCCTTAGTGTTATGCCTCGGTGTAGCGAGATCAGTTTGGGGGTAATTCCCACACTGTGTCTCCAGTGTTGTCCCCTCTAGGGCTATGGGTCTTTGAGGGACGTTGTGTCTCGTCGTGGGGCTGGCCATGTGGTCTTCTATGTGAACTGACTTCTCTGAGTGGGAACATCATCCTCAAGGTCTGGTGGGACAGGATGTGCTCCACTCTCCCCTTCTCCCCTTCATCTCTGTGTGCTCTGATCAGATAATGTCTCTGTCCAGGAGATGCAAATTCAATGCTATCCTCTGAAATAAAATCTTTGGGAGGGGTTGTGGGGAATATCTGCTCAGATCTTTGGTGTGTCCAGGAGAGAGGGACTGCTCGGCTGGGCACAGCCACGAGGGGCTCAGAACTCTGGCTCCAGAAAATGGTTGTAAGTTTGGCTTTGTTTTTAACCAGTTGTGTGCCTCTGGGTCAACACCTGTGTTTTTTTGAGTTAGTTTTCTGATCCGAAAAGTAAAGGTACTCCATTGTCCAGACTCCCATGTCACCAAGTGATCGATAGGGGCTAACCAGAGCCTGATTCAAATAGTGTGGATCTGTTAGGTGCCTTCTAGACCTGGGGTGGCGATTCTGAGCCCAGGACAACAATAATGTCCGAGAGGTGATATAGGTGGCTCCAAATTGAAACAGGAAGACCACTGTGGAGATTTTGTCCTTCCACTGATGGCCACAGGCCACCGCCTCACGTCCTGCAAAAACAGTTTCCATGGCTCAACAGCCAAGCCAGGGGCCAGTGCCATAAAAATCATATGGCTAACTGGGACAAAGGGCAGACAGATATTTTTTATCATGATGTCTTGAGAAACCCACCTAACCTCCATGCAAATCTTCTGGTGTGAGTTATTTTTGGAAGCAATCATATGCTGACAGTAATTCAAATCTTTCCTTTTGACAATTTGCCTGTACTCTTTTCTGAACCTGAGAAGGTAATCCCTGTGTCCACTAAGAAATTGACTGGCTGGCCTCCTACTTGGACAGTTAGCCTGGGATCCTGGGGACCAAGTGAAACAGAGCACTGACACCTTCATTCAGCTTCTTCAAGCATTATTGTCTCTTGCTTGGGATTTTCTAGGTGTGGATGAGGCCCGTCCTCTCTATTGGAGGGTTGTCTGCTTCTCCTGGGGTATTCAAGGCACTGATTTTTCCAATGTCCTTCTTTCCTGCAGTAGGCACATTGATCCTGCCCCATGGCTTGGCGGTGCCCACAGGTCAGTCTCTCCGTAAGTGGGCCATGCTCTCCTTTTCCTGAGTCTCTGGGGTCTCTCATGGCAATTACTAGTATTTTAACTAGTTTCTTTGTCTCTGTCGTGGTAGGATCATCTCTGTTGTTACACACCCGCTGAGCCACTTGTACCAAATCACTAAGATTTTTCCCGTCAAACCCTTCCCACTTCTTTTTCATGTCTGAGGCAGACTGAGTAATAAAGGCAATACTTATTGCCCTCCTGTTCTCGGGGCCTCCAGGCCGTTAGGGATATAAAGCCCGTAGGCTTCCATCAGTCACTCTAAAAAGGCACGCAGACATTCTCTTGTAAGAGCCTGAAAATTCTCACTGACCTTAGATAAATTCATAGGTTTTCTAGCTGTTCCACTGAGGGCCTGCAAGAGAAACTGGTGATACCTGGTTAGGCCTTCTGTGCCTTGCAAGGAGTTTGGATCTCACATTTTTCGTGCAGTGGCAAAAAGAGTTTCCCTCACATGGGGAGTGCCTGCTGTCTGACCATCATGTCCATTGACTGCTTACTGGGCCTCTCTCTGGCAGGGCTACTGTACCTGTGTTGTGAACAGCACCTGGAGAAGTTGCTGGCAATTTCTGGAGGTGGGCTAATGCATATGGAAAACCGTTTCTATCAAGGAATCAGACCTGCTTTGTCAGAAAAAGGGATTTTGTTGATTCCAATTATACAAATCACTGGAATACAAGGGGATATATACCCAAAAAGGGACTCAGGGGTCTTCCCCAGGTGTTGGGGCTGCTTGCCTTGAGTGTAGAATGGCTGCTGCCGAATCATCCTTCTTGGGGGGTGGGGCGGTCGAGATCCCATACCAGCCCTAGTGTATGTTGGGGTGTGGACTCAGAAAGGAGTTATGAGTATTTCTCTCTCTCCAGCCCCATGCACCTGACAGGGTGGCAGTGATAATGAAGGGTCGTAAGCTAGTTCTCCCACTCCCAGAGTCCTCCTGCAAAAAGGAATAAAGACGAGACGGAGGGGTATGGGGAGGGGTTGGGGAAGGGCAGCCTCCACCTTAGTGGTTTTAGGACCTTGGGTCTATTTTTTTTCTGGTCCTGCCATGTTTCCTGAAATCTTGAAACAAGAACCCTTTCTGTTGCAGGAGGAAGTAAGTCTTTTGTTTATGCTGGCTTATTAGTGGCAATGTCATTCCACGCATCAATTTTAGGGATCAGATAGGGATGTCCTGGTTCCCCATAAACATAACTATGAACTCTGAGAAATAGGTGAAGGGAAAACGAGTCTTGCATGGGCAAATCAGGAACTCCTTCTGTCCAATCACCTTTAAACAAATTGCGGAGTCTCCAGGCTTTAGGGCTGAAACTACATTCTCTTTGTGAGCGCCTAGAGCAGGGGTCCTCAAACAATAGCCTGTGAGCCACATGCGGATAGCCGAGGACCTTGATCCTGTCCGCCGAGTGTTTGTGCCCCGTTTGTTTGTGTGTTTTTTTTAAACTTCAAAATAAGGTATGTGCAGGAAGCATAGGAATTTGTTCATAGTTTTATTGAAACGATAGTTCGGCCCTCCAACTGATCAGAGGGACAGTGAACTGGTCCCTGTTTAAAGAGTTTAAGGACCCCTGGCCTAGAGAAATCAGAAATCCGTAGTTCTGGGGAGAGCACTCCTGTTAAGGAGGTTTCCTTTCTAAGCAAGCCCAGACAGTGGCAATTGGATCTCGGTGCACCTCGAAATGTTGTAGCCACTCTCCATTCCCAGAAAGAAAACTACTCCGACCGCTGGCAAGTTCAACAGAAAAAGTTTTTTTTCCTGAGCAGCCCCAGTCTAATTGACCAAAGGTTTTTATACTTTTGCAATGTGCAGGTGTGCAAGCAGGCAGAGTAGAGAAGCAGGGTGTTGCAGTTAGTCATTCTTAGTTGAACAAAGACTGCTCTGGTCGCTCTCGCGAATCTTCTGAGCATCCATATCCTTTGGGACATTCCCTTGGGCACATCTGCACAGCCTACCTCCCCTATATCAGCTAGTTCATTTACAGTTCATAGCTACTTTATTTACTTTACATGGTGCCTTCTGTCAGCTCATAATGGCTTCACTCTTGTCAAGGCTGTTTAAGCTTTTCCCAGAGATCCTATATAGCCGCCATTGTGGCCATGGGGAAACGGGGCCTGTGACCCTGGCCAAGATGGTGCCCACCAGCCCAAACATGTGGAAGGGCACTGCCTAGGGAGCTGGTTGAATAGACCTGGGAGTTAGCCCTGCCTTGTCCTGGGAGCCAAATATTTCCCTTTTCCCCTCCATTCCCTTTCTCCTGGCTTTTCAAACAAGCTGCTTTAGCCCTATAATGCCCAGCACAACATTTTTATAACATTTAATTGAAACTTATCTAGTACCAAACTTATAAATTATCAATGTGACAATTTGGTTACATTTCAAAAACATTGCACGTTTTATATATTTGAATGCCATATATACATATTGATAACTATGAAAGTAAAGAATAAAAATGTTTAAAATTATTTCCTGAATTTAAAACTTGAGGCGTTATAGTGTTAGTGTTCTACCAGTGTAGGTTTGTTCCTTGTTACAGGCTGGTTTTCCTTGGCCCAGGCTTAGGCCAATGGCATATGGAACCCTTCCTGTGTAACTGTTACCTTTAGGCTTTCAGTGTTGCTGCTTAAGGCACTTTTGGGGAAAGCTCTTACTACACAGTTCCACTGCCACGATGTTCCAGACAGAAATTCCAATTCCCTTAAGGTTCCCTGAGCTTCCAGATGCCCCTTCCCTTCAGAGATTTGAGAGTCTGCTCCCGCCAGCAGGCATCTTGGAGGGCCGTGGGGCCATTCCAAGCAGTGGTTCTCCTAGCTTGTCTAGAATAATGGTTGGACTTAAAGTCGACCTCAGTGAGTTGTCTTTGATCCCTTACTTCTTGCTGGGGCATCTTCCTGAGGCAACAGATTCAGGGCAATAAAGGGCTCGCTCTCAAGTGGGGTTTATTGACCTTGAGGCAGCAAGCTCTACATAGCCTTCTTTTGTGCTTTCTAGATGGGACTTAGCAGCTTCATACTCAGGAATTGCCCCCTTGCATGAATCCTGTCCAATTGGGATAGAGTTGACACAGAGGCTAGACAAACAAAAGCTGATACACTATGCAACTTTATTTGAGAAAGGAGAATGGTGGCCAGAGAATGGTACACTTTCCCTTCTAACCCTGATTCACCTGGAACAGTTTTGTAAAGTGATTGGAAAGTGGGCCGAAATGCCAGAAGTTACAGCATTTCTCCTTTTGAGGAGCAGTAGAGACCTTCATCCCCAGTGCACCCAGGAACCCCTAAGGCAGGCATTCTCAAACTGTGGCCCGTGGGGCACATGTGGCCTGACGACATTTATCCCACCCTCAGGGTGTTTTTGCTGCCTCTGCATGTCCTACTTAGTAGCCGATTCGTGCAATGTGCATAGGAATTTGTTCATAGTTTGGTTTTTTTTAACTATAGTCTGGTGCTCCAACGGTCTGAGGGACAGTGAACTGGCCCCCTGTGTAAACAGTTTGAGGACCCCTGCCCTAAGGGATCCTGGACTTAGGGGTTACTAATCTCCCAGCCCTGAAACATCCCTGAACATTCTACCCGTTGTAGGAGGCACCATGGGAATTTGGTCTCTGGGTAATTTACAAGTATTTTATTCAATTTGAAGCCAAGAAAATTAAAAATGACTCAGACACTTACTTTCTTTTGATCCCTGTTGACTCCCGCTGTAGTATTCCAATATTACAATTTAACGCTATAACGCATGACCTTTTCATTCCATTCAATTAAATGTGTGTGTATAGATAGATAGATAGATAACTATGAAAGTAATTAATGAAAACAAAATTTGTTTGACCAAAGTTAATAATTGAGGGATAATAGGATTAAATAGAAGCATGGTTCTTAGCAGTGGGTCCAAACATTAGGATCATAAATGAAACAGTGATCTCAGTGCACCCAGTAGTTCCCAAACCCTGTACCCTCATAGGGGAAATTGTGGATGCTTTTACTCCCGTGCCTATACTTAGAACGAACAAACACACATGCCTGATAATCCTAAGATTTTTTTTGTTTCCTGTGACACTCACCTAATTTCAAGGGCACTGCCACCTCACAAGCCTAGCCTTGTCTCAGTTAAACTGTTCACCCTTTTGTCCGTTTGTTTGTTTTTCCAGAAGTTCTTAAGTTACCAAGCCCTCTGAACCAAGTGTGCCACCTCTAGGACCACCATCTCCTGGACCACCTCAACCTTATCCATCCTAGACCTGAATGGACAACCCCTCCCAGCAGAGTAGAAAGGGTATGGACCCAAAGCCCCACTTCACCCTTTTGCCAGCAGGAAGGACCTAAAGATGTCGTCGCCTTGTACCCCAAAGATTTGGGTCCATATCTCTTCAGGGTGTAAATTTTAGGTAGCTAGCATAGGGACTAGGTTGTCCATGATACATGCTCAGAGGGCCAAGCTAGCCACCCAGGAAAGAGTGGCACACCGAGCGTGCTCAGAGGTCCAGGTTTCCAGTCAGGAAGGCCAGGTACACCTGGGTGGGTGCTGCACCCACATTGACCCACCTAGGCCAAGTAAATTCAATTCAGCCACTGGGGTCCACCAGGGTTGCCTACCATGCCTCCCTATCTCTCCTAAAACACAATTGGATCACAAACCTGGCTTTGGCGTGAATTCTTTCTCATGCAGAGCCAAGGACCAAGGTATATCTGTCCACAGAGAGAAAAACCTAGGAAAGCTCTTTGGAGGCAGCAGCACTGCACATGAGTGGCTATTGGATACTGTTTAGATGCATGGCTTTCTATTTGGAACTTTTTTTTTGTCTCACCTGAATGGAAAGGAAGAGGTAATACTTCTGGATCACACAGTATCCATGTCCACAAATGAGCTGCTCATTCCACAGTCCTGGCAGTGCCTTTTGAAAACCCTCTGCTTTAGAATGTCACTCCTTGAAGATGGCAGTGGGAGTGGCTGGGGCCAAGTATGCTGCCTCTTACTCCCAGTTGCAGGTTTCTGGATGCTGATTGTATCTCTTACAGCATCAATTAGTGGGCTTGTTGTCTGCCTCAGGCTTTGTTCACAGAGATCCTCCAGCTAGGTGGTGGTGTGTGCGCATAAGCAGAGGCTTCCTGCCAATCCCCCATGAGTAGTAGAGCTCCCATGGTGTGGACTCCATGAAAGCCGTGCTCCAGCCAGCAGGATTACAAAGGAGGGTGGGCCCGGCAGGACAGGAGGGCCATTGCCCCTATGGAATGACCTCAGAACCCCGCCTCCCTCCCTGTCCAGCTCCTGGGACTATGGGCCCTAAGCTTCATGCCTGACTCAGGAATAGACACAGGGTGAGGCAACTCCAGGAGGTGATTTTGCTGATCTAATCCAGCCTGAGATCATCCTTGCATGTGCCCTCTGTCCAGACCTTTTTTTAAATTGTTCATGCAACACTAACCACAATGCATATATACATCGGTTGTGTAAAGCACATTTGTACATTCATTGCCCTCATTATTCTCAAAATATCCACTCTCCACCCCACCCAAGCCCCTGGCCCCAGCTCCTCATTTTTCCCCCTCCATTCGAGCTACCCTTGATAATTTACTAATTATTTTCTCATATCTTGCACTGTCTGATGTTCCTTCACCCACTTTTCTGTTGAGGTTAAATGTAGATCCCTGTATACGGTTTCCGTTTTCCAACCTACCCTCCCTCCACCCTTCCCGAGTCTGCACTCATAACACTGGTCCTCAAGGGCTCATCCACCCTGGATTCCCCATGTTTCCTGTTCCTATCTGTCCAAGTGTACATTCTCTAGTCTAGCCTGATTTGTAAATTAGAATTGGGATCATGATAGTGGGAGATAGGAAACATGTAGGAACTAGGGGAAAGCTGTGTTTCATCGTTATTATCTGGTACCTGTCTTGGTTTATCTCCTCCCTGACACCCTTCTGTTAGGGATGTCCAGAGGACTGTAAATGGGCTTTGTGTCTGTCCCCAGCACTCCCCGCTCATTCGCAATGATAAGATTTTTTTTGTTCTGATGATGCCTGCTACCAAATCTTTTCAAAACCTCATGATCACACAAGCTGGTGTGCTTCTTCCATGTGGGCTTTGTTTCTTCTGAGCTAGATGGGCGCTTGTTTTCCTTTAAGCCTTTAAGACCTCACATGCTATATATTTGATAGCTGGGCACCATTAGCTTTCTTCACCACATTTGCTTATGTACCTGCTTTGTGTTCAGTGATCGTGTAGGGAAGGTGAGCATCATAGAATGCCAATTTAATAGAACAGTATTTTTGCAACGAGGGAGTCCTTGAGCAGTGGCCCAATGTCCATCTGCTACCTTAATACAAAACCTATAAATATAGGGACATAGATCTATTTCCCCATGCTCATATATTTAAATATGTACATGCCTTTTTTTAAACCTCTATAATTGACCCTTGCTTCCTAGCTTGCTTTTCTATTCCCTTTGATTTGCCTCTTGGGCCCACTGCCATGCTCACTTTTCATTTGTGCTTCAGTAATTCAGTAATTCCTCTTGGTTCCATTGGTTCCATTTCCCTTGATCACTCCCTACCAGGCCTCCTACATCCCCCTCACCACCGATTTGCATCACCTGTTCTTCCCTTTTCTCTGGGTTTCTTAACACCACTACCTTTCCCCACACCTCCCTCTCTCCCATGTCTCCCCAGAAGTGTTGGTCCTGTTTTCTCTCCTCCAGATTGTTCGTCCAGCCTATCTTATTTAGACAGACCTGTAGATGTAATAACATACACAAAACAAGACAGAGCAAAACCAAGCACTAAAAGCAACAAAACAACCAAAATCCAATGACAATGAATGAAAACAACTCAACAAGAAAGAAGTGGCTCATCGTTAGTTCAAGGTCGGTTTGTTGGCCTTTAAGAGTGTTTTCCAGTCCAGTCTGTTGGTGTACCAAGTACTGGCCTCAAAGTCATCCTTTGGCATTCCCTGGGTACCTTGATGCTTCGTTTTCTTGCTCTTCTGCTGTACCCCCTTAGTGTTATGCCTCGGTGTGGCAGGATTAGTTCGGGCGCATTTCCCACACTGTGTCTTCAGTGTTGTCCCCTCTAAGGCTATGGGTCTTTGAGGGGTGTCTTGTCTCATCGTGGGGCTGGCCATGTGGTCTTCTATGTGGACTGGATTCTCTGAGTGGGAACATCATCCTCAAGTCCTGGTGTGCCAGGATGTGCTCCACATTCCCCTCCTCCCCCTTCATCTGCTCCATGTGCTCCGATCAGATATGTCCCTCTCTCAGAGCTGCAGATTCACTGCCACCTTCTGAAATAAAATATTTGGCATGGGAAGGTGAGTTGGGTGGGAGGATCTGCTCAGATCATTTGATGGTTCAGGATAGATTGACTGTTTGGCTGGGGACAGGTATGTGGGGCTTAGGGCTCTGGCTCCCAACACTGGTTGTGAATATGTCTTTGTTGTTAACCAGTTGTGTGCCTGTGGGTCAACACCTGTGTCTTTTTGAGTGAGTTTTCTCATCTGCAGAGTAAAGGTAATCCATTATCCAGACTCCCATGTCACCAATTGATTGAGAGGCACTAACCAGAGCCTGATTGAAATAGTGTGTACCTGTCAGGCGTGTTCTAAAAACACCTTAAAAGTCGTAAAAACACTATAAATGCCTTAAAAACCCTAAAACGTCTAAAATATTTCTAAAATGCTAAGACCACCCCTAAAGACCCTCTAAAACATCTTAAGACCATTAAATACATGGTAAAAGGCTTTCTAAAACACCCTAATGCGCCATAAGTCTTAAAAAAAAACTCCTTACGTCCCGAAAACATAATAAATGCCCTAATATTATGCAAATGCCTTAAAACGCAAAATAAAGAACACGTGAAGCCCTAAAAACACGCTAAAAGTCTTTTAAAACCCCAAGAACATCCCTACAAAGCAACCCGAAGCACTATAAAACCCTGTAAAAGTCCAACAGCCTAATAGACATGAATTCACCATGAAAGCAAAAAATAATCCAACAAAACCCTAAAGCCCTGAAAACCAAAACCTAATCCCCCCAAACACTCTAATGCCTTAAGCACCCTAAAATTTTAACAAAACACTAAAAGCCATAAAAACACATATAAGCCTAATAAACACCCTTAAACACTAAAATCACCCTAAAAGCCTTAAAATGTCTGAAAAGCCATAATATTCCCTAAAATTCAAATAACACTCTGAAGCCACAAATAACACACTAAATACCTCCCAAAACATGTGGAACTTCCAAATCATATCCCTAGAAGATTCCCAAACCATGAACTTCCAAAACCACATAAATGCCCTGAAGACAACATGAAAGCCCCAACAAAACATAAAATGCTGGGGAAAAACACATAAAATATTTTAAAATACCCTAAAATCTCTAAGAAACCCTGTAAGATCACTAAAAACACCCCTACCTGCTAAAAAATACCCATACACTCCAAAAAATCACCCCTAAATCCCTTAAAAACTCCCTTAAACCTTATAAAACACCCTTAAAGCCCAAACCACCCTAATGCGCAAAAAAATTAAATGACCCCAAATGACCTTAAAGCCCTAAAAATCACATGCCACAAAAAAATCCTAAATGACCCCAAAATTCCAACTCAAAGCCAGCCTACAAGTCTTTTATGAGAACAGTTTTATCTTTCTACCAAGGAGAAGTTTGTAGGTTCAACCCCTGACCTATGCCCTTACCATATGAAGTTAGTAATCAGTGGTTTTGCAATTCTTTGAAGAAAGATGAGGGTAATTTTATCAGGAGTGAATTAAACTTGTCTAGTGCCTTGAGTAGAACTGATAACTGTACTACATTGAGTCGTCTGGTCAAGGAGCATGGGATATTATCCCATTTGCTGAGGTCACACTTGATTTCTTGTAATTTCTGTAGTTTTCCTCATATAAATCTGTTGTTTTTTTATTCAAGTATAGATATAGATATTTTCATTTACGCTTGGCTATTGTAAATGGTACTACCTGAAAATGTGTATTTCATTAATTATTATTTCTTGATCTATTTCTTCATCCTTCGAAATATTATCAGTTTGTTGTGGTAGATAAACATTAGGACTTTGCATAACTTAGAAATATTACATTTCACAGAAAAATCATATTAATTATGTCGACAGAGCTATAAAAGGAATGTTGCCCTGAATATCTTCAGATATGACAGCTGTTTCATTGAGAAATTAAGCCAGACAGACACAATGTGATGTACATTTTGTTATTTTCATGTGGGTTCCTTCACTCTTCCAAAAAAATTAGGTTCATGAGCCCCTTGGGGAATGAGTTTGAGTTCAGATCAGATGTCTATTTATATATTTGAGTCCTGAAGCCCATTTGATGGACTGTTCTGTTGCTTCCAAAGTAGTCAGTCACTTCCCCACCAATTAGAGAATTTGTCCGAAGCAAAAGTAAAAGTGTGGCGTACGACATTTGACTGCACACCATCTAGAATCACACTCTCATTTGGTGTTGGCAGTTTTACTTGTATTTCAATTGTAAACTACACTTCAGAGTTCAGGCTAGTGAAAACGTTTCAGTGGAAAAAATTTGCACACAACTACGTGCAGTTTGTGATTCTGTTGTTCCCAAGCAAGGCTATGAGGACAAAGATGCACAAGCATGGGGGGCACTGCAGACAATGTGTGAAAGTTTCCAGGAGCTCAGGGGTGGACAGCGGCTGCTAATTCTCCCATGCTGGCAGTGAGCTATGTGGGAGGGCTTTGTGTGAGGTCCCTGTGGGGTCTCTGAGAAGTCTCCATAAAGGATGCTGAGAACTTCATATGAAGTCTCTGTGCGAGGCCTCTGAGTCTCTCTGGAAGTCTCCAAGGAAGTATGTGTGTGAGGTTTCTCTCTCGGGTATGTGTGAGTGTCCTTGTGAGATGTCTGCTGAATTGTGGGGGGTGGGGGGCAGTTGTTTCGCTGAGGTCTCTGCAGGTCTGAGTGGGCTTCCCTTTGTTTGACCTCACAGCACCATATAAGAGGACCTGGTGGCAGGGGAAAGGGAAGGGGCTTGGTCCATGCACCCCTTGCTGTTCTTTCAGGGTCTTCTCTCCATCTCCGTGCACTTACCTAGCACGAACGGTAGGGTTCAGCAGCGGGGAGTCCGGTGTCCAGCTCTTCACTCTCTCTAGGAACACACCCAAGCTACCTGCTACCCAAGAGGCCCCAGATCCAGGCTCTGCAGATCCAGAATCTGATTTTTTACTGCCACAGTCACTCCAGAGGCTGCCTTGGCACAATCAGGACTCCAGAAACAACATCATGCTGCTGTACCAGCAGTCTCTGGGGCCTATGTCCACTTCCCTCCTCCACCACTGGTGTCAGTCCCCACCCACCCCACACACACACTTGGTGTCCTGACTGAGGCATGGAGGTCAAGGCTCAGTGGATGTCTTCCTCGCCATCCTTTACTGTTTAGTTCAGTAAACAGTAAACCCTGGCCCACCAGGGGTGTTCTTTTAAGCACATGAGAATTTACTCTAGCGGATCAACTAATCATATTTTGGGGGGCCCTCCTGCCTTCTTCTATAATCTGGTGCCCAGGAAATAAAACCCTGTGTTAGAAGCACAGAGGAAACACTGACCACTATTGAACTGGTTTCCCTTATCAAGACAGGTGATGTCTAATCTCCGTGCACATCCTGATTTCCCAGGAGTCTCTAGGGGAAGGGAAGGCTGCTCCCAGTTGTGACTTTCTTTGCAGCACTCAGTCCTTAGAAGCCACTCTCTCCGGAGAACATTCCTAGAGCACGTGCACGCGTGTGTGTGTGTGTGTGTGTGTGCGTGTGTGTGAAGATCACCAGCCTGGGGTCATGTTTCCTGAGAACATTCCTAGAGTGTGCGCGTGAGTGTGTGTGTGAAAACCACCAGCCTGGGATCATGTTTCCTGAGAACATTCCTAGAGCGTGTGTGTGTGTGTGTGCGTGTGTGTGTGTGTGTGTGTGTGTGTGTGTGTGTGTGTGAAGACCACCAGCCTGGGGTCATGTTTGCTGAGAACATTCCTAGAGCATGTATGTGTGTGTGTGCGCACGCGTGTGTGTGCATGTGAAGACCACCAGCCTGGGGTCATGTTTCGTGAGAACATTCCTAGAGCGCGGACGCGTGTGTGTATGCATGTGTGAAGCCCAAAAGCCTGGGGTCATGTTTCCTGAGTCCTGGCACCCTGTTATTGACTCATCCCCACTCTACCCCACCCTGGCTATCAACTCATCCTTCCCCCAGTCAGGAGATGGAAATCAAGTAAAATAACAGTTTGTCGCCCCACTAAAGATAGTATTGAGAAAGTAACCTTCCCTGCTTGAAAGCTGTGCCTTTGCTATCCAACCCAGTGCTCTCTGTAGGAGATAAAGTTCTGCTGTGGGGGCAGCTAGCTAAAGCTGGGGTGAAGCACCTGGCCGATTCCCCTTTGTAAGCCTGTGTTAGCTCCGCTTGTGTCTTGCGTCATTTCTGGGGATCCTCATGCTCTTTGGCCCCCTTTGCTACGTCCAACGCTTCATATTCTTCTTCACTGTATCCTTCCCTACCCTGTGTCCATGGTGCCTAACCATTAGTGGTTATTACACAGACGCTCATCCTGTACCACTCAGCCTAAGCTGTTGCTCCTTCTCCGGGTTTATATACAGAGGAAGGCATGTGAGCTGTGAACCGGATTTTCCCTTGGTGCAGTGGGTGAGCAGAGTCCCCCGCTGGCAGCCTCCCTAGCAGTTCCCACCCACATGTGTCAGACCTGGGACTTCCATCCTGGAGGTTACCCTAGGCTGGGAGAGAGGCAAAGGTAGCAAAATATGTCATTTCACATTTTGTGACAGGTGTATTGAGGCGGAACCTCCATGCCAAACTTGGCAGCCTTCATCAAATGCACATGTGGGACTTAGACAGGCCGCCACATGTCTCATGCCTGCTTGGTACCATGAGACGCTACTTTGGTCTAAACCTCTTCTGGACCCTCGATGGAATTTCTTGGCTGGATTGCGCCTCTCAAAACCTATCAACTGCAGCCACATAACGTTGAAGACAAAGTAATGGCACCAGGGAACATTCTTCACTGTGTTGGGACCTTCTGAGGTTTTCACAGTAGGGGTGTTACCATAAATCATAAGAGGTGCAAAATGAAGAACTTGGGATGGAAGTGGGTGGGAAACACTGCTGAAAACCTCCTCCAGAGCCCTGCCCTTTGAGAAGTCAGAGCTAGCACTCAGAGAAGGAGACGCAGTATCTAACATAGTTAAAGGTATATTATGCCAACCTCGTCAATGAACTCATGTGGGGTTAATTGAAGGGCAGGGAGATCAATGGCTCTGTGAGCCTAGCCTTTCTGGTCTCTTGCTCTCTGATAGTGCCACCAGGGTGGATATGCATTTGTTAGGTCCCTAAAGCAGCTGGAAAGACTCATTTCCTGGGAGATCCCTGAGGAGAAGCCGCATGGACCTACCCTGTTGCAGCCCTGGTTTCTGCAGCAGCCTCATGGAGAACCTGCCAGCGCACGGACTACAATTTCCTCCTGCAGTCATTGTCTCCCCGTGTGTTTTTGGATTGTGAGGAGGACTTTGTAGATTGGTGTCAGACACATGGGATACTATTGGACTGGTGGTCTTAGATTGAACTGGGTTGGGATGCTTTTCAATGTTCACTTAACCTTTATATAAAACTCATAAAATATGAGTGTATGAATTTTGTTTCTCTAGTCTACACAGACTAACACACATGACACCCCCTCTAGATCCCGCCATGCAGCACAGAAGTCACACTTTAATGTAGGAGGGGGAAAATCTCTATTATGGAACAATGAATATCATGGCTGAGAGAAGCCATTAGCCTGTGCAGAACAGGCTAAAGTGGCTGGCATGGATACTTTCCTACTAATCAGAGCAGAAGAAGCGTCTTCTAATTTGCCAGATAAGACATATTCTCGAAGACAGTGACGTGGGCAGTGGTAAGGGTAACTGGAGTAAGCCCACCTCCTCCGCCTCTGCTGCTGCAAGCTGACTGGGCACACAAACACCCTGGGGGGCAATGCCTGAGTGTGGCTTCTGATATTGAATCCCCTGAACGGACAGAAATTTGTGAATACATCCCTGATACAGGTGCTCGTGGTGGGAAGGCTCTGGCAGTCAGGTATCGCCTGGTGGAGGCAGGGTCTCACACTTGCCACTCTCCTGTGTTCTACAAAGAAAGGAGCCCTGCAGCTGGAGGAACATCCATTAACTGAGGCCTGCGCTTCTTTTCGTGGACATAACGTTGACGCAAGATACTCCTGATGACAGCCTGGTGTCCCCTCTAGGACTTGGCCAACATCTGTCGTGAGCACCTGAGCCTCCGTGACCTTGTTAGGAGACACTGGTTGTCTTTGAAGGGGCCCAAGGCTGTGACCACAGGGTAATACGGGCTTTCCTTTTTGCAAAGGATCACCGTGTCCTGTAGATTTTTTGCTGGAGCAAATCCACTGGACAAAGTGCTTCCTCCATTTTTTGCTGTGGCCCTCAGCAGGAAGCTGTCCCTTCTCTGGTGGGAGCTGTGAGGACTTGATCTCAAGGCACTCAGCCAATGCCTTGTCTTGCACAGGCTGGCTTAACCCACAGACTTGGGAGATGCCTCTTCCCGCTAATCCTTTTCCATGCTCTTCTGGATTGGGCCATTTATGAGTCTCCCTCTTGTCAGTGGGAACAGCATCCTTCCTTCTCCTTGTCGAGGGGTCCTGAAGGTTGGGGCTTTTGAGCTTCTGCTGCCCCATGTAACTTGCTCTAGCCACCACGAAGCCACTTGGCCCTTGACATATTGGCTTATCCCCAGTGAACAAATGCTGGGGGCGGCAATGGACCACCTGAGAAGGCAAAACATTGGTGGCAGTGAGCACATCAGTGGTGCAGTCCTGAAGGAGCCCGTCAACAGGACAGCATGGAGAACCATCCTCTGCCTCTACCTCCACCTGGAGCTTAATCTCACTGCACACTCGTGCTGTAAGGCTTGGCTTTTCAGGAACTGGAGCACACTTTCCAGGTAGCAGGAAACTTTTACTACATCCTAGAGCCTCGAAGCACCCCCGGTCCACATCATTGGTTTGAGATTTTGCCAGCACACTGGTTTTGAAAGTGTCTCTATCGTCTAGCCCTATTGAAGAGGACTTCTTGACCACCACCAACCCTGTCTCTTTGGCTCTTGAAGATGGACATTCAGAGTTCACTTCCAATCTGGGGCCTCCTGGGGCACAACTAGCACCCTCTTTCCTTGACCCCTTGCTGGTCAGTACTGGATTTGAGGTTTGCTCTAGGCTCTCTCTCTGGACACTTTCATTCTGGAAGGTTCTGCCAAGGATACTGGGCATGAAGGCTGGAAACGGCTGCCTGAGGGCCAATGAGCATCCACTGTCATTATCAAGTGGGGGGTAGGCTGGGGTTCCCTGAACAGGCTCCTCTGTAGGGGAGCAATCAGCAAAAGGACTCTCCAGGGTAGGGCTTGATTTCTTTGTGGTCACTCTCTCTCCCCAGTCTGCCTGACAGGGTTCTCCCAGGACCTTGGCAGCCTCAGTTACTAGGTTAGTTCAATACTTAGGGGTGGCTAAGCAGGTGGACTTTGGAAAGGACATTGCGTTGTCTTTTCTTGTCCTACAGAGGTTTGTGGGCTCAAGGACTTTGAGGGGCATGCACCACCTCTGCCTCATTTGGAGCCTTACGATATGCGAGTCCAGCACCTGTTGAGTGCCCGGGCTGAGAAAGGAAAGGCTCTGCGTTGTGTTCAGATCTTCCAGCTCTCCCCAGGAGGCCACATTGACAACATGTGGGTGGGTCAGGGAAATAGACAAAGCGTGCGTGGTCGCAAGACATGAACGGTAAACAATGCCAGGGATCTGATCCTTTCTAATCTGCTCCACCTTCCTGCACATGTGGACATTCAGGGTGTTTTCCAGTAGGATTTTATTTGGACCCCTTAGGGTGTAAGTTCCTGCGTTAATCCCCTTGTGTATCCTCAAATCACTTAACTCCTTTGAGTCGGCTCCCGGAGTTCCTTTTGGGCAGTAGTTTCCTGATCCCCAGAGAGATAGATTACATTTGGATATTTTCCTCAAGTAATTCCCTTGTCCATTGACCGAGTTGTTCCTCAGCTGGACACCGGCTCTGCAGCACGCAAGCGACGGTCCAGGGTGTGTGCATCTTCCTGGGGACACCGTCTTCATTACATTTTTCCCCTGCTTGTCTCCAGGTGTTGAGCAGGAGCATTCGGGCTGCTTCATATCCAGACAAGTCCCTGGCCATTTTTCCTGAGGCTGCTTTAGTGTCAGAGACTCAAGAGTCCCATTGCCGAGGGGCCCCTGCAATTGAGGGAAGTTCTCTTGGCGGTGGAGCTCCGATTGCTTCAAGCAGCCAGGAAGCTTGGTGTCTGTCTTTGGGGTCTGGACCTTCTGATTGTCCTGGGGATGAGTGGGTTTGCGAAGACAAAAAGCTTCCTGGGGTGGTGGTATCATAAAGGGTAAAGAACTCTCACTTTCCTGTTGTTTCTTTAAAAAATGGCTTTCCAGCTGTTGAAGTGAATTTGGAATGCGTGATTGGGACTTAGTGTGGACGGTAAGACAGGATTCATCACAGGGACTCTTGTGAGGAGGAGGAAAAGGTACTGCGAGTGGGCCACGGGGCTGTGGACTGGGCGGAGTCAGGACTGTAGCAGGCGGTGGGGCCTGGGCTTGGCATGCAGTTGGAAGTAAAAGTTGGAATCGGCCTTCAGTGTAGGGCAAGGAGTGACGTTGCAACAAGAGTGGGTACTCTTTAGCTTGCATTTGAGCTGGTAAGGCATTAGGAATTTCATTAAATAAGACAGTGGGAAACTCTAGGGTGGATCCAGAGACCCTGAGAGCAGCTGCCAGAGACTCGCTGTGCAGAAAAGGTAGACCCCAGAAAAACTCACTGAATTTTTGTGGAAAATGCTTCTGAGCGCTGGGTATCTGCTCTGCTTTGATGCTGGCATTCCAGAAGGGCTGGGGAGGTGCAGTGATCTGCTCCCCATCGAGTGCCTTCAACATATTTAAGGCCTGCAGATGGTATTCTGATACACCCTTTCCTTTTTCTTCCCAAATATTCCATTTCTCTGCCTTTGTGATTTCTATTTCCAGCAGCTTGTGGACATTGGGGTTGAGCAAGGTGGGCCTCCCTACTTCCCCCTGCCTCTTTGTGGGTCCTTCCCGAAAGGTGTCTTCTTGGGGGTGCCAGGTAGAGTGCTCTTTCAGAGACCCAAAGTATTCCAAGGAGGGAAGCTGTAAGTTCTTGGCAGCTGCCCAACACTGGGGTGGGGAGGCCGTAGGGAGGCCTTTGGGATCCTGACTTGTGATGGCTGCCATGGCAGGTGTGGAGCAGCGGTTGTGTGGAGATGGGCTCTGCCTGGGCCTTGCCAACAAGTCATTCTGAGAATGAGTCCCTGTGGGGTGCGGGGCTGGTGAGTCCCAGAGAGTGCTTGGAGGCTGCAGGTAGGCCTTTGAATCCGGGGGTTTGGCACTGGGTGAGGGAAGAGCCAGTGGTGTGGGTGAAAGACTGTCAGGTTCATGGGAATGTGCGCAGTCTGGTGATTGACTCAAGGCGGGTAAGACATGAGAAGTTGAGATGCACATCTGGGCCCGTGGAAGGGTGGAGTTCTGAGACCTAGGTGTCCGGAATGGATGAGCCGCAGAACCGTGTGGGGCGCGCGTACCGACGTGGACTTCAGCCGTACCTCTATTTCGCCAGCTACCAGAGAGGGCTTGAGCTTTCTGTTGACCAAAGCTGCCAGTGTCAAGTGGGTTTCCCAAGTGGCTGCAGGAGACAGAAGGACCAGATTACAGCCAGGACTGAAGGGGCAAGAGACCTAGCAGGCTAGCAAGGGTCGGTGCAAGCTCAGCCCCTCCCCAAGCCTTGATGGCCTGCTCTTCCTGCCCCACCCCACTGCCCGGGACTCCTGTCATTCTCTGCCCATCCCTGAAAGTGTCCCCCAAACCAGCGCATCCCAGCTGCTCTGTAGCCCGAGGCCACACAGGCACCCTGGTTGGAAGATGCACCCCGCGGTGAAGCAGGAAGGTTACTTACTTCTGCCTAAGACACAAACGCAGGTTCTGAGCGCCATATAGTTCTTGCAGGAAGCTTCGGAAAACTGGAAATCAAGAGAACCGTTATGGTGCAGCCCTCCCAGAGGACCGAAAGGAATGTCACACGGGCTGTGCACTTAGGACGTTGGACTCTCCAGAGCTCAAGGTCAAATGATAGCTTACTCCCACGGGCAGGAGGTGCTTTGGCATTTCAAGGAGCATCGGTTTCCAATATTGTCTGTGGGGTCTCAGTGAGCAATCTGAACCTTGGCAAAGTTACACAGCTTATCGCAGTTACCCCTCAATGTTCCACCTCCAAATCCACCAGAATCTGCTCCTGACACCCCCACTGCTCCCTACTGGGTCCTACCTTGGCCAGCCTTCATCCCATCCTAGGCCCCTCCTGTACATCTGGGAAATATCTGGGTTCTGTTTCCATCCACAGTATCCTTTTGTTCAGGATTATTACCTGAGAGAGACAGGCTGTTGCCACTGGCATCCTGCAGAGGAGGGGACAGGAGAGCTTACAGAGCTTGGTTGAATGGGCAGAACCTTACCTTTCAGAGCGTCACCTTTGTCCCTTGACCTGCTGCTTCTCCTTGTCTCCACCTGTGGCTGGGGCACAAGAGAGGAAGTCAGGCTGGAATCCAATCCTGCGTCTGTTCTTTGTGACAAACTGCAGGCATTTACTGGTGATTAGAAGAATGACAATCTCCATGGAATGACTAAAGCCCAGAAACCAGCTTCTGTGTGAGACCTAGAGTGCATTTCTTCCGTCAGCCTTCCTCTGCTCACGGAGAGCACACACTCTCAGCACTCAGTGTTCTGGTGGGCAAGATTTTGATTATGGAGGCTGAAGCTCTGGGCCAGCCCTTGACCACTTCCTCCCCGGGGTAAGCCATGCTTTCTCAATTAGCCCAGACAGAAAAGGAGCCTTGGCCCAGAGACTGGAGCTCAAGGAAAGAGACTGAGGACCCAGTGATGAGAGCTGCCCTTTGAAATGTCTAGTCATCTAGTCCTTAGCCACTGCGTCACTATATTGGGGATTTTTACCTATTGCCCTCTATAACAACTAGAGATGGGAGGTCTGAGATCTTCAAAGAGAAATATTTTTGAATGCTCATCTTACTGGCAAATGATTTACATATCATACGAGTCAATAGTTCAGTCGTTCAATCAGATCAAGGGCAATGGTACAATCAATGATTACCATATCCATTTTAGAACAACACCCCCCCCCTCCATGGTTAAATTGCCTTCAAAAGGAGTTGTGTAATCACAGTCAGGTCTAAAGCTCTCTGTCCCCTCTGGCCTCCTTCATTTTTTCGTCTTGAAATCAATCCCCCTTCACTCCCTAGCTTCCCGATGGGGAAGTTCTCCACACTGCTGATCTCACAATCCCTCCCTCTGCCATGAGATCTCTCCACCTGCAACTCTGTCAACCCTTGTGTCCATGATCATGATGCATCCACGCCTCCTGTGCTTCACAAACAGGGAAAGCCAACAGAAATAATGAAAATCAACATAAGCCGGCAAGGATAAAATGATACCAATGCAGTGAACAAAGTCCTAAGAGTGAGTAAGGACGCACCAGCCCTCATCAATATTCCAAAGCCAGGGCTGATGGTCTCTTCTTTCTTGAGATTTCCCCTATCAGGAAATTAATTACGAAAG
Source organism: Tenrec ecaudatus (assembly GCF_050624435.1). Classification (NCBI taxonomy): domain Eukaryota; kingdom Metazoa; phylum Chordata; class Mammalia; order Afrosoricida; family Tenrecidae; genus Tenrec; species Tenrec ecaudatus. The sequence goes on along the minus strand of NW_027458025.1, from coordinate 161,112 downwards.
GAAAAATTTATAAAACAAGGAAAAATCAATCTCTCCTATGGCTGGGTTGAGAATTTCTTACCTTTATCCTTTTCCTGGGTGGTCGCACAGGTGGAGTATTTGGAAGGAAGGGGAGGACCAGGAAGAAGCAACCCACTCCATACAGGATGCCCAAGGTCAAAACAGTGAACCAGGTGGGGTATTGGTAGGTCAGCCAGGAAGCACTTTTCTGTTCCAGCAGAAAGAGAATCTCCTCCATCTTCTGGATACAGCGGTTGCACTCAGGCAACTGAGCACTCTGAGTCCCCTCTGGCTTCAAAACCACTTGCATCACAAACCTGGGCCCACATCACTAAAGGGTCACAGTGGGGTGGGAGGTGACAGCAGGACAACACATAATCCCTCCCTCTACCCTCCAGCTCATCACATCCCTCCCCTGCTCTGGTCTTCTCTCTCCCACTGCCTGCTCTGGGCCTCCAAAGTCACCAGCTGCACCTGATGGAATGGAATCTTAGTGCAAGTTCTTATTCATTCCACCTCCCACCTAGGTATTACCTGCTTCCTTGGCAAGTTGCCTGAATCATGACCAATTTCATAGGCTTAGAATATCTGAAGTTGTCTCTGTCCTCAATGAAAACCTTCTCAAGTCATGGTTTTACTTTGTCTTATCCAAGATAGAGAACTTAGGTTTATGTAACATTTATTTAGCTTTATGAATGTTGGATGAAAAGCTTGGAATTTGACTTCTATGACCAGGAGAGTTATTCAAGAGCTGAGGTATATCTCTCCCAGGAGAGAGATCTAACAAATTTTCTGCCAGATGGTACATTTGGGGAGACAAGGAACACTTAAGCATTAATCATTCTTAACAGTGTCCCCTGCAAATCTTCCTTGTGTGTGACTACTGCCCATTTAGGGCTTGCTCTGGGAACACTTGATGGGGTAATAAGCCTTGCAACAATTCAGGCTCAAAGGGCAAGCATCTGGCTGAGCAAAATAAAGAGATAATATGGATTGAGTTGTGTCCTTACCACTACCACTTGAGATATTCCCCCAAAATTCGTTGGAACCCTAACACTGAAGGCTATAATCTGATTTGGTTATGTGAGGGCTCTCTCTGGGAGAAATGTACCTCTGTCCTTGGCTTCACACAAGAACCAATTGACGCAGAAACCTAGTTTGTGATCCAAGTGACTTTATAAAGGATAGAAGAGGCAAATATGCTCGTGGGGGGTGGGGGCGGACTGGACAGCCCACGCGCGCTGGGTTGCATGACAGCTGGTGGGAGGCCCCCACCCATACCCTGTTGGTAGGCATGGCTGACGGTACTGTTTGACCCCATTGACTGAATTAAGCCCACCTGGTCTAGATGGGGGCCCGCCCAGGTTGACCTGCTTCCTGTCACAAGGACCTAAATGTGTGCATCTTTCCAGCCTGAAGCAGCTTTCAACTGTCTGTGATGGGGAGGAGGTTTGGCATGCACAGCGACCACCCTCAGTTCTGCCTCTACTTACCTAACAGGTACACGGCATTTCTTTTCTGTTTTTTAAAACAACAACAAAAAAATCATTTGTAATCTTTCTATTCCAGCGGTGCTAGGAGCAAGGCAGAGGCAAAACCCAAGAACAGGGTTCTTCTCTGTTGAAGCGCGATAAACTCACGGGGAAGCAAACAAGCATCTTCATCCACGTGAAGTGAATCTGTGAATCAGCAGCTCCCAACTGACCAAAGCACGCACAGAGCAGCCCAGCATCAAGGTCCGTTTCTGTGCACTGCTCCCACTGTGAGGAAGAGCTTCATGTGCATTAAAAGGGAACTTTTGTAATATTTGAATTTTGAATAGTGGTTTTTGTCAGAAACTGGAAAAAATCTCAAAGCCTGAAGAAACTCCTTTCTAGTACTGAACATTCAAGGGAGCCTGTAGAAGCCTGAAATGATTGCTAGGTGACCACCTGGATCTGCTTGTTGAGTGAAAGTGGCAGAATAGCAGCAATAGAGCAGGGGGTTCATTCTGACCACTGACACTCGTGGACCTGGTTTACAGGCAGTAGAGAAGAAGATGAGAGCAGGTTGACTCGTTTGAAGTCCATGACCTACTCTGAGGGGACTAGAGTTGTGGAGAATTGGTGATGGGGCCAAGGCCTAAAGGCAATGCGACCAATGGACACTGAGGTGAGGCCAAGAGAGGGAGCCCACATTGACTTGACCCGAACCCGACCAGATGAAGAGAAGAATGTTGAGCCTGTGCACTGGTATATACTGCTGCAGACTGTATAGACGAACTGTCCTGCTTTGACTTTCTTGTGGATGTGGACTTCACAAGGTTCCAACTGGCATGAAGACTCTTTATATTGAAGAATATGATTGTCTCCTCAGAGCACTGGGTTGATGGAAGTAGGCAGTAGAGAAACTGGATAGCCAAAATGGGCCAGATAAAGGCGTGAAGTGGCTAGCTTACAAGATTTCATAGATACTGGAATATATTCATAGAATTATAGGATTAATATGTGGGTGTACCTTACCTGCAATTGTTAAGCATAGGATATTTTTGTTTCATCACTTACAGAATATTATGTTTAAAGGAGGGTGGCACGGAGTGAAATGTATGCATTTTCATATTATACTGTTAGATACTGATATGATTCTATTATTGTTTTGAAATTATATACGGCTAAAGAATTTTGTGAAAATGTCAAATGGACAAGGGGTGGTCTGTTGTAGTTATACAATCTGGTGTCAATTTGGGACTTGAGAGGATTAAGAGTGAAGGGGTAGACTCTAGTCTCTCTATTGGGTTATGGCCAATGAGGCCTCTTTGTGGGCCTGGCCTTCCCGTCAGGGTTCTGGGAAATCTGGTATTTCCTCCTTGGAGGCAGGAGACTATCTTTCTGCTCATTCCCTGAGAGATGTCCTACTAACAAGACACATGGCACCACACTGATAGAACCCATGCCCTGGGAACTGGAGGAGCCACATGGAGACCCTGCCAAAGCTGAGATGCTTCTACCACCACTGGATGCAGAAGACTTTGCAACTACTGACCTGTGATCTTCCTGCATTTGGGGTCATTGAAGGTGTTTCATGAGTCTGAAGAGAACATTATAGATTGATATCAGACATGGGCTAATATTGGACTTATGGACTTGATCTTGGTTGGGCTGGAATGCTTTCTCAATATACAACTGTTCTTGTATATAAAGGTCTTTCCTATACACATCTGAGTGTGGATTTGTTTCTCTAGTCTACCTGGACTAACACTCATGGATCCCTTTCAGGACTGTAAGTTCTGTTCCCCTGACTGCTGCAAAGTATGTGACAGAGAAGAAAAGGGAGAAGAGTGAACTGTACCCATTTATTGAGGTAAGAAAAGTGATGAAGGAGCATGGCCGGTTCCCCAAACTTCATGAGTGGAAAAATGGGCTCTTGGCACAAAATGACATTCAATCTTCACCAAGAGATTCAGGGCTAAATTGCTGCCCTATCTCTGACCTCAGCTTTTGTTTTATTTTAATTCTCATATAATTCACATATATCATTCAATACTTCAGTCATATTAAGATTTGTGTAATCCTCACCACAATCAGGTTTACATCATTTCCTTCTTTTATATTCATTTTTGTTAGCCCCCCCCTCACTCCCCCAAATCTTCCCTGCCTGTCCCTAGGTGATTGTTAATTCTGTTAGTGTCTCTCTGGATTTACCTCTCCTGGATTTCATATGTATTAAAAAAAATACAAAACAAAATCAAGAAACAAGTAGAAAAGAAAAACTAACAATGATAAAAGAGAGAAAAACCTCAATCGAACAGAAAGTGAAAAATACTAAAAACTGGAACCAAATTAAAATTAGTCTGAAGAGATCAAATGATCAGGTGTTACATTTGAACTTAACTGTATCTGTTCATGTCCATGGACTGTGGTCAGAGGGAATTCACCCCGCATGTGCATTTGAGTCCTTTTGCAAACTGGGTGTTCCGAACTTAAGCTCTGATTCTTGTTCATACCTGCAGATTGAGATTCTATTATTTATCACCCTGGCATCACACTGGCTGTGCTGCTTGTTCTGGGCGGACTTAGTTGATATCTCACTTAGATGGCTGCTTATTTTCAGAAAAAAAGGTTTAAGTACAAGGCCCTGTTCTTTGTGACGGATGTGCACCATCTGATTTCAGGGTTTTTTTACACCCTATGCTTTCCAGTCAAATATTCACTTGAGGTAATTCAAAACACTCACTTGGCTCGATGACGCCAGAATAGCTCCCCTCCATGCAGTTCCATGGAGCTCAGCATAGTTAGGGCACAGAGATGAAAAGACGATTGAACCATGTACTGAACGTTCAGGTTTTTCCCTGCTTTTGAAAATCTGTTTGCGCTTGTAGAGTAAATGTTTTGTACTTTTTAAGAGTGTAAAAGAAATAGATGGAGGGATTCAGAGAAAATGGCGACCAGATAGGACCCATCTATCTGGAGCTCCTGCTGCCAGACCAGAAAAATAGGAAATTAGGTGAAGGAAACGGGGAGGTGGAGTTCTGAAATTAGAACTAGGGTAACAGGGTTTCTCCTGAACCCCTTCTTTTGTGGGATTTCCACTCACAAAGCAAACCAAGAATGCTTTAAAGCACTATAAGTTTGACGAAGTGGCAGGTGCCAGATATGCCCTTGCCTGGAGCAGGGATCCCTGCAGGTGGACGCCCTGAGAGGGGGCAGAATCTCAGACACGAGGGGAACCCCACACTGAGCTCTCCATGTGGTTGGATGCCTTGAGCTCACGGTCAGGGGTTGGTGGTGGGTAGCCATAATTTAGAGTAGAAGAAAAAATATATTATTACCTTAGGAAGATCATGGTGTGGGAGAAAAAGGCAGAAAGTCGGGAGTCCAGGGAGCAAATTTAGTTCCAATTGGCCGACTAGTAAACAACCCCCCTGATAAGCTGCATCTCCCCCTCTGGGGGTCAGCTTGACAGCCACCAAATCTGAGCACATCACAAGTAGAATTTTTTTTAAGGGTGAAACATAAATGATTGGTTTAAAACTCAAACCCAAGTCTTGTTGCTCAGCTCCAAGCACCACATAGGGGAGTCCCTTAACATAAATCAGCATAAGAAGCAACCTAGCTAAGGAATGCCAGAACTCAGCCACAGGGCCTGGCCGCTTTTACCATAACAAAGACCCGCTGTAGCAGTGTCAGCCTTAAACAGCACTGAGCTGTAGCCCAGAGACTGTGGGAGACAATTTCATTCTAGCTGGCCAGAGGGATAAAAAAGAAAATCCTCTGATCTAGGAAGCATCAGCAGTCTAGATAGGACAACAAGCTTCCCTCTCAGTGATTCTACACATAGCTGGGGAGGCCCTGCCGGTCTTGGAGCCCTAGACGGGGCTGAGGGAGCCCCCCAGTGCCCCCTCCCAGCCCCTGCTGCAGTGCTACATGCAGCACAAGGCAGGTACTCCAGCACCCAAGTGACCCCTGGCCACGGGCGCGATCTTGCTTTTGAAGTAATCTCACACAGCATCTGTGGAACCCTACATCAGGGATGGGAAAGTCCATTAACGCATGCCCAGGAGAGCCAGCATAGGAAAGCTGGATTTTCCTGCCCGTGGGCTCCGATGGATGTTGCACCTGGAGCAGCCCACCTGGGCCAGATGATTGCAGTTCAGCCAATGGGATTGACCTGGGGTCCTTCACCAGCCTCCCCGGGAACCCTTGAAAAGGCAGGAACCAGAAGGGAGAGGGGTGGTCTGGTCTTCTTCCTGGGAGGAGAGAGATCCTTGCATGACCTGAGGCAGTCTCTGCCAGGCCCCATGGTCAAAGGAATCCTATGGGTGCCTTGTAAAACCTGAAGCTTCTTTTAACTCTCATTAAATTCACTTGGATCATGAGCCCGGCTTTCCGCATGAAATTTTTCTCGCGGGGAGCCAAGGACTGGGGTTGGAATTTAGGCCAGAGAGAGAGACCTTACAAGTCCATGACCCCATGACCTTGAGGAAGAGTTGGAATTCCTCTGGCCTCAAGGACAGGTGATCAAGTATCATTACCTCCTTACCCACTGCTCTACTTATTCTCACTTTATTCACTAGCCCTTCTAACTTTTCCACCGCACTCAGTTTCAACGTGCTCAGGTTGGTGTTGGGCTTTTATTTACTCGCTTTCTTCTTTATCCCTCTTTTTTCCCCTTTTCCCCTCTTTTTCCTCTTCTCTCCCACTCTCTCCTCTCATATGCCACTAAAGGCTTCCAGGTCACTTCCCTCCACTTAGGGCAAATCAACCCAAATAGCAGGAGGCACTCCAGCCTGCCCTGTGTGGGAGTGCTGTACACCACACAAGGCACCTGGGACAAACACCTACAGTGCGCTGCACCGTTGAAGAAACCTCCGTCATGCCTCTAAGGTGATCTCGTCAACTAGGGCAATTCTGCCCAGCACCACTGGGTCCCGGCATTAAAAGGGCACACTGACCTGCCATGTTGGAGCAGTGTCTAAACCCCTCTGGCCCCTCATCCAAGCAATCAGGGATCAGCTACTACTTTATACTTTATTTCCTCCTTCTCTCTCTCCTTGCTCTTTACCATCACAGCCAACCTTAGTGAACTCAGTTGGATTTATTTCCTTCTTTCTCTTTTTCTTTCTTTCCTCTTTCTGTCTTTGCTTTCTTCACCTCTCTCTTAGCTTGTACGATTCTCTCTGCTCCCTCTCATTGCTTGCACATACCACTGCTGGTTTCCAGAGCCCTACACTCTGCCTAGGGCAACCCTGTCCTCCTAGTGGGCAGCCTGACCCCTAAGACAGTACTGCACACAGGACGAGTCAGAGCTACACACAGCATAACACAGGGGCAGTTATTTCTTTAACCATTTAAAAAATACTCTCTCCTCCTCCTTCCTTTTCTCTTCTCTCTTTTTCCTTTTATTGGGCTCTTCTTACAGGTTTTCTGCTTTTCTCCGCTCCATCTAGCTCTTCTCTACTTCCTACCACAGCCTCCACAGATTTGGTTCTCCTTTTTAGTTGTTTTCTTTTCTTTTTTTTTTTTTTTACTGTTGTCACCTTTGTTTACTCTGTGCATTTTAGTTGTGTGTGGGTGAGTGGTTGTCAGTCTGGTTGGCATTATTGCCCCAGTCTGTGTCTTCCTCTTTCTCTCTTTTTCCTCTCCTTTCACTCTCTTTCCCATCACAAGACAATAGCTGTCTCCAGGCCACTCCCCTCTGCCTAGGGCAAACCTGAAGGCCCAACTGAGGGAGCTCCCACCCCCCACTTATTGGTGTGGCAAGCAGCTGGGGAATTCACGCTGGTCCTCTCCCACACACCAGGCCACAGGTTGTTCTCCCCTATAAAAGGTGGGGGCATCCCCAGCCTAAATCCTGAGGTCCTACAAGTGACTGGGGGAAACGCCTGACCACCACTTGTGAGGCTCCACGCTACTGTGGGAACATCCACCCAATCTCCAAGGCGATCTCTCTGTACATCCCCTTGTCTAGCCAGATTTGTAAAGTAGAATTTGGATCATGATAGTGGGGGGAGGAAGCATTTAGGAACTAGAGGAAACATGTTTCATTGTTGCTACCCTGCACCCTGACTGGCTTATCTCCTCCCCACATCCCTTCAGGAAGGGGTGTCCAGTTACCTACCAATGGGCTTTGAGTCTCCACTCTGCACTCACCCTCATTTACAATGACATGATTTTTGTGTTCTTTGATGCTTGATATCTGATCCCTTCAACAGTTCATGGTCACACAGGCTGGTGTGCTTCCTCCATGTGGGCTTTGTTGCTTCTGAGCTAGATGGCCGCTTCTTTATTTTCAAGCCTGTAAGATCCCAGATGCTATAACTTTTGATAGCCAGGCACCATCAGCTTTCTTCACCACATTTGCTAGTGCACACATTTTTCTTCAACCATCATGTTGGAAAGGTGTTCATCATGGAATGCCAATTTAATATAACGTGTTCTTGAATGGAGTAAGTATTTGGCAATGTCCATCTACTGCCTTAATACTAAGTCTATAAATATATGCACGTTGATCTATTTACGAACCCTCCTGTATAAATATATTTACATATGTACATGCCAGTATGTAGACCTCTAGAAATACCCTTTGTCACCTAGTTCTTTCCTCTATTTACTTTTACTTTCCTCTTGTCCGACTATCATGCTCAGCTTTCACTTGGGTTTGAGTAATTTCTCTTGGTTACATTGCCCTTGCTGAATACCTACCAGGCTTCTCACACCCTCCTTGCGACGGATTTTGGATTACTTGTTGCTCCCCTGTCGCTGGATTGGTCAGCATCACCTCCTTACCCCCTCCTCTCTCTCTCCCATGTCCCCGGGAACCATTGGTCCTGTTGTTTTCTCCTCCAGACTATTCTTCCAGCCTATCTTATCTAGATAGATCTGTTGAGATAATAATATGCACCAAAAATCAAACCATAGCAAGATAGGCGATGGGTGAGAACAGTGTGATGACAAAAAAACAACAACAGAAAACCAATGATCAATAAAAGAGTAAATTAATTAAAAGACAAAAAAAATTTTTAAGAAAGAAAAACCTGTAAATAGATCAAGGTCTGATTTTTTTTTTCTATAGGTGTGTCCTTCAGTCAGGTCTGATGGCGTATCATGCTCTGGCCCCAGAGTCTGTCCTTTGTACTCCCTCAGGGACTACCCGCTCTGCTCCCATGGTTGCTCTGCTGCATGCTTTTAGTGATTTACCTCCGTGTTGGAGGGCCAGTCGGGTCAGTCCCAACACAGAGTCTCCGGTATTGTCCCCATAGGGCTCTGGGCCAGCAAGGGATGGCATGTCTCATAGTGGGATCAGCCATATGGTCCACTCTGTACCTTGGCTGTTCAGAGTGCCAAAATCATCCTCCAAGCCTGGTGGACCAGTGTGTGCTCCACTCTCTTCCTCCCCCTTCATTTGCCCCTGTGTGCTCTGATCAGACATGTCCATCTCCCCTAGCTACAAGTTCAGTGCCGTCTTCTAAAGTAAATTCTTCTGGGGGGAGGGGCAGTTGTCCACGTAGCTGGTATGGAGGCTGGACCATCCACTTTTCATTTAGGATCAAAAGCATCTAGCTTTTAGCATTAGGTGCTATTGAGTCAGTTCCAACTCAAGGCAGAATGAACCACTGCGCAGTCCTACACCATCTTCAAAACTGTTGTTATACTTGAACCTAACATTTCAGCCTTTTCCAGGGACTGGCATCTCCTGATAACATATCCAAAGCATGTGAAGTCTCCCCGTGCTTGCTTCTAAGGACCTTTCAGACTGTTCTTCTGACACAAATCTGTTCATTCTTCCAGCACTCAATGGTATTTTTAATATTCTTGGCTAGTGTCATCTTGATGGGTTGAAACACTATCTCGCTCTAGTGTTGATGTACATTTTTCTGATGCCTAATTATACTGAGTATCTTTTAAGGTAATCATTTAATTTTTATGGCATTTTGAAAAGATGTCAATGAGGTCTATTTAATTTGTGTTCAGATGGAAACACATATCTCAAACTAAATATGTGACAGTAGAATAAGAATCCATTTTATCCTAAATACTTGAGATATTTATACAGCCTACTCAAGTTTTTATCAACATAGATAAGGTGGCGGTGGTGGTGGTGGTGGTGGTGGTGGTGGTGGTGGTGGTGGTGGTGGTGGTGGTTTTTAAGAGTTAATCTCTAAATAGGGGGCTGTAGTACTGAGCACTGAATCTCCTTTGCTTGATTAATTTTTATGTTAGGGAAGTAATACAAGGATTCCATCAAATGACCCATCAGTTTGAGGAAAAAGCATATCAGAATTGATGGTCAAAGCCTATATGGCTTTATGGTTTAGTCTCTAGGGGTATGTAATGCTCTTGTGAAAATAGTATTCCTCATGATAATAACGAGGAACTGGTGGGCCTCCAGGGCTGGGAGCTGAACTGAGGGGCAGTTCTACCCTGTCTAATAGGGTCACTATGAGTTGGCAAAGAATCGATGGCTGTCAGTTTGGTTTGTTTGACTTGAGTACTGGCATTCAGTGTGTTTATCGAAATCAATAAATTACAAGCATTTAGATGTCTATTTTTTACATACAAAATTTAAATCCCCCAAGCCTCTGAAAACTGCGAAGATTTCACAGCACTAGGTTGGTACTCTCCCATCCAAGAATCAGTGAAACTGGCAGGGTGTGAGGCATTCAGGCTCCCTCAGTTCCTCCTACTGCCTTCCCTGACCCTGGTCACTTGCTTCTATTACCTCTCTTGGACCTTACATGCATTTGAATTAGAACACCATAGAGTACAGTGCTCTACATGTGCAGCAGCTCTAACCATGTCACTCTCTGTCTCTATGAAGCCTCTTCCAACAAAATTCAAATGCGATTGTATGTGCACACATAAACACACGCATGCACCAGAGCACCCTTCTTAACAGAGAGTCAGGAGGGTCTCTTATTTGCTGTCCTCACTTTGGACACAAGTCCCTTGATGATGAGTAGGAGAAAAGGAACATCAGGTAGTGGGGGAAACCCTAAGGAGGAACAGAGGAGAGCTTTAACTAAGAATAATGCTACTAGTGGAATGATGGCATGTGAGGAAAAGTAGATACTTCCAGACTGTCAGATTTTTCCATACAGCAAAATTAACTTTTCTAGTTTTGTCTAAAACTGGCCCCAGGAAATTTCAAATAGCACATCTCAGATTATCTAACCTACAAAGGAGTAGCCGGCCTTCCACCCACCCCCACCCCACCCCCGCCAATAAACCAAGCGGTACAAAGCTCCACTGGGTACACATTTCAAAATATACATTCTCCTGTTTGGGCAGGCATCTGGCAACTTGCTCTGAGCTAGTGCACCCACACTTTTTTCCCAAGGTCATTGCTGGTGACAAGACCTTGTGCTCTTCTCACAAGCCAGAATGCAAACATAAATCAAGTCAGTGTAAGACGCCATCATCACCTCACTCAAATACACCTCGTCAAGTGAACTCAAACTTCAAGAAGATGCTCATTTGTTTGGTTTTGTTGATGTGAGGGTGATAGTGCATTTGGAGTTTAGTCATTGCACTAGGTCAGACTGTTAATCAAGCTTCCTATATAGAGGTTCTGAAGATATTGTGTAAGAAGGTCTGAGTTGTCTGGCTAGACCAGAGCTTGCACACTGCTATTGACTAGAAGTTCCGACACACAGAATCCAGGACAGATAAACCCCTCAGGACCAATACTGAGAGTAGCAACACCACGAGGGAAGGTAGGGGGGAGAAGCAGAAGAAAGGGGAAACCAATCTCAATGATGGACATACAGCCCCACTCCACCACCCAGGGGAACAAACAGCAGAAGTTTGGGTGAAGGGATACAGCAGAGGCGTAAAATATAAAAATAAAAAGTATGTATAAATTATCAGTGGTTCACGTGGGTGGGAGGAGGGGAAAAAAGGAGCTCAAGGAGAAAGAACATGTTTGGAAATGATGATAGCAATGTATGTACAAATGTGCTTCATACAAATTGGTGTATGAATTGTTACAAAAGCTGTAAGATCCCCCAATAAAATGATTTATTTAAAATAAAAAGGACTGATTAGTGGTAGACAGGGGACTGGTTTTGCCACCATGACAGTGCACCTGCTCACACAAAAAAAACAGCATGCCTCTATCGCCCGATCTGATCCCAGCACACCGAGGCAAAATACTAAGGGTGTACAACAGAACAGGAAGGGGAACAGAGCAACGAAGTCCCCAGGGAATACCAAAAATAGACTTTGGGGCCAGGGCTAGCTGACCCATCATACTCTATGAGAAAACACTCCTAAAGGCCAACAAACAGTCCTTGAACTAACTAAAAGCTTTTCTTTCTTGTGTTTTGTTTTGCTTTTTGTCATCGGCTTGTTGGTGGTGGTGTTGTTCTTTTGTTTCATTTTGTTGCTTGGGTTTGCTCTGTCTCGTTTTTGTGCATGCTATGATTTCCACAGGTCTGTCTAAATGAGATAGGCTGGATGAACAATCTGGAGGAGAAAACAATGGGACTGACAGCTGGGGGAGGGAGATGGGAAAGGGGGGTGTAGGGAAAAAGGAAGTGCTGTTAACAAACCCAGGGACAAGGGAACACCAAGTGATCCAAATAGATGGTGAGGAGGGTGTAGGAGGCTTGGTAGAGTGTAACCAAGAGTAATGTAACCTAGAGGAATTACTGAAACACAAATGAAGGCTGAACATGAGAGTGGGACAATCAGAAAGTAAAAGGAAATCAAGGAAAGAGGTAGGAAGCAAAGGGCATTTATAGAGGTCTAAATAAAGGCATGTGCATATGTAAATATATTTATGTATAACGATGGGGAAATAGATCTATATGCATATATTTATAGGTTTAGTATTAAGGTAACAGATGTACATTGGGCCTCCATTCAAGTACTCCCTCAATGCAAAAATACTTTGTTGTATTAAAGTGGCATTCCGTGATGCTCACCTCCCCAACACAATTGCTGGAGGCAAATGGGTGCATAAGCAAATGTGGTGACTGAAGTTGATGGTGGTCGGCTATCAAAAGTTATACATTCTGGGGTCTTAAAAGCTTGAAGTTAAACAAGTGGTCATGTAGCTGAGAAGCAACAAAGCCCACATGAAAGAAGCACACCAGCATGTGTGATCACGAGGTGTCGGAAGAATCAGGTATCAGACATCATCGGAACAAAAAAATCATATCTTTGTGAATACGGGGGAGTGTGGAGTGAAAACCCAAAGCTCATTTGTAGATAATTGGACATCCCCTTACAGAAGGGTAGCAGGGAGGAGAGGAGCCAGTCAGGGTGCACTGTAGCAACAATGAAACATACAACTTTCCTCTAGCTCCTAAATGCTTCTTCCCCCACAACTAAAATGATCCCCATTCTACCTTACAAATCTAGCTAGACCTGAGGATGTACACTGGTACAGATAGGAACTGGAAACACAGGGAATCCAGGGCGGATGATCCCTTCAGGACCAGTGGTGAGAGTGGCGATACGAGGAGGGTAGAGGGAGGGAGGAATAGAAAGGGGAAACCGATTACAAGGATCTACATATAACCATCTCCCTGGGGGACAGACAACAGAAAAGTGGCTGAAGGGAGATATTGTATAGTGTAAGATAAGACAAAATAATAATTTAGAAATTATTCAGGGTTCATGAGGGATGGGGAATAATTATCAGCTGATGCCAGCGGATTAAGTGGAGAGCAAATGTTTTCAGAATGATGAGGGCAATGAATGTACAAATATGATGTATGTATCAATTGTGATAAGAGTTGTATGAGGCCCCAAAAATTGATTATAAAAAAAGAGAAAAGAAATAACAGTATGAAAACATCCCCCCAAAAAGCATGCCTCTCTTGTCCCTCATATCCTAATCACCTGAACTCACTCCATGTGACTTCTTTCTGTTTCCATGAATGAAGGACAGTGGTTTGACAACACAGAAGAGGGGGGGAAAAAACAAGGGTGTCACCCAAACTGCTGAGTTTGAAAAATGTTTCCAAGAATGTAATCACAGATTAGACAAATGTGTGAAGTGTAATGGAGAGTACTATGAAGGGGATAAAAAATTTAAATGCATAGTTTTGAAAAAATTGTAGTTTTTGTCGGGTTCCCCCTAGTAGCTTCCAATATCATAGCAACTCAAGCCATCACCATACATCAAACTGACAGAGAAGGGGTGGGTTTTGTGTGTAGGTGGTGTTGGTTATTACACAGGGGCAAGGGACTTCTGGTGGCATAGTACCTTATGCCTTGGGTGTCAACTGTAATGTCAGCAGTGGGGAACCACCAGTCAGTCCTCAGAAGAAAAGGATGAGGCGTTCTACTCCCATAGAGTTAGCCTTTGGGAAACCCACAGAGATAGTTCTGCTCTGATCTCATAGAGTCGCTATGGCTCAGCATCGACTCCATCGAAGTGAGCTGACAAACTAAAGGCAGGAGATCTGAAAGAGGATGCGGAGACGTTGTCTCAGGTACTTTGGACATATTACTATGGTGGAACCAGTCCTGCAAGAAGGGCATCATTTTTGGCAGAGGGTTAGCAAACAAGAGGAAGACCCTTACTTAGGTGGATTGACACCGTGGCTGCGAGAATCGGCTCAAATACAGTAACAAGTGCGAGGATGGCGCAGGACTGGGCTTTGTTTCTCTCTCTAGTGCACAGGCCCCTATGAATCCGAACTGACTCCAGGGCTCTACAATATCAACTACTACAACCCTGAAGTTCAAACCTACCCAGTGGCTTCCCAAAAGGGAGGTGTGGCCATGTGCCTCTGTAAAGATGACAGCTAGGGAGCCCCTGCGGGGCAGTTCTACTCTGTGGCACAGGGGCAGCCAGGAGTCGGAATGTGCTTCACAGCAAAGGGTGTGCTTTGTCTCAGATTGTGCCTGCTGCTGTTTATGCTATGCACTGAGTTTAACATGTGACACTCAGGAGCGAATGAATGGAAACACACCCATGATGCTTCCATGATGCCAGATGCAAGCTGACACTGTTTCTGAGTTCTGGGCATATTATTTTTTCAGAGATAATTTCCTGTAGCGGTGACACACCGAGTCCTATTTCATGTAAAAGCATCAGCAGCAGAGGAAAGCACTGCACAGAGAGAAGACTATGACACGTAACAGGCTTTCCATAGAGGAACAAAAGGGTGGATGTCTTGGGCTGCACTCTTTTCTTGTATACAGACAGTAAACAAGCTGAACACATCTCACCTAAGCATAACATTACAACTACTTGAAGCCCAGCTCAGGCATCTGGACAAGAGGCAGCAAGGAAGGATGGGAGAGAGTTAATGGGCTGGGCGTCCCCAAAGGTGCAGAGTGGGAATCAAGGGAGGATCCAGGACGAGCCAAGGCTTCTGGCAGAAGTCTGAGAGGAGAGCAGCAGAAAGGAGCTGCTCTCTGGGTCCTCACAGATGTAGCCAGTGAGAGAGCAGCAGTGCTGCCCCCTGGCGGTGTGCCGAAGGCAGGGCCGCTTCCCCCAGGGCTGGAGAGCTCTGGGGAAAGACAAATCCTGTCACTTTGGATGCCAAGTAAGGGGGCACTGTGTGCCGGTGGTGTACCTATGTTGGCCAAAGCGCTGCCCACTGTGCATTTGCTTCCCACAAGCACAATTATCCTTCCTCGTGCATCCAGGAAAGACAGTTCTAGAAAAACACAAGGAGTAAAATAAAACACTGCCAGGTCTCGAACCATCCTCACCATTGTTACTATGCCCACTGATGTAGCCACTGGTTCGAGCTGTTTTATTGCCCATCCTCCACTTTTTGCCAAGCATCATGTCCTTCATGGACTTGATGTCCCTTCAGGGACTGGTCTCTCCTGACAGCACGTCCAAAGATATCAAATGAAGTCCAGCCATCCTTTGTCCCCATGTTCTCTTGGCAGTCCTTGTACTTTTATTGCTCAGTGTCTGATTATTTGGGACCAGGCCTTATTGCTGCCCCTTCCTCACCTTGGCCCCCAATCCCGACCCCAAGCCCTGCACATCCACTGTGTGAAACCTCCTGTTCCTGTAACCATCCCTGTGCTTTTGTGTGGGGGGTCTAGCTGGGTTCCCCTGGCAATTCGCCAGCTGCCCTTGGGAAAGTTCATGGAGTCGGCTAATTAGTAGAAAAGCCAAACGTCCAGCTGAGATTGGTTTACTCCCTAGCACCCTTGGGCAGGAGCACAGCCCCACTCCCGGTCCCAGGTAGCCAACGACCACACCTAGGTTCTCCGGACTTGGCAGCTGTAACATGTGGCCTGGGCTTCCCCTTCATTTCCTGCTCCTTTCTGGCTTGCTGTCTGACTTTTCTTTGCGGAATTAAAGCTGCAAATTGACAGGATCCCATAAACACTCTAAAGCCACAAAAAAACACCAAATGCCCACCCAAACATGTGAAACTTCCAAAAATCATCCTTAGAAGATTCCCAAACCCTAAACATTCCTAAACCCCATATATGCCCTGAAAACACCATGAAAGCCCTAAGAAAACCTAAAATGCTGGGGGAAAAAAACACATATAATATGAAAAATACCCTAAAATCCCTAAGGAACTCTGTAACATCACTAAAAACACCATATTGTGCTGAAAAATACCTATACACTCTAAAAAACCACCCCTAAATCCCTTAAACACTCCCTAAAATCTTATAAAACACCCTAAAAACCCCAAACTACCCGAATGCCCCAAACACACCTTGAACGTCCACAAACAACCTAAAAGCCCTAAAAAATCACATGCCACCAAAAAGCCCTAAATGACCGCAAAATGCCAACTCATAGCCACCCTATAGAGGGCTTCTGGAGCTGTCAGTCTTTTATGGGAACAGCTTTATCGTTCTCCCAAGGAGAAGTTGGTAGGTTTGAAACCCTGACCTCATATTTAGCAGTCTAATAATTGCTGGACAGTGCCACCAAGGCTCTACTGGTGTAGTGGGTTACACATTGGGCTGCTAACCTCAAGGGAAACGGTTCAAAACCACCACCCACTCCTTGGGAGAAAGAAGAAGCTTTCTTTCTATTCCCCTAGATTTCCAATTGAAGGTGTAAAGTAACCTGTTAAATGCTCGCAGTGGCAGCAGCAATGTCTCATAACCATGGGGAAATGTGGTTCAGAAACTTCAGAAGCAAGCATCCACCAGTAGGTGACTAACCAGCAGTATTGACTTGGGCAAAGAGAAGGTGACATGGAAGGGTAAGGAGAAGAATGCGTGCAGAGGGCAGGTTGGCAGCTGAGCCTAAGTCCAGTAGAAACAACAGCAGAATGGCCTGTTCCTGGAAGGGCCACAGGAGATGGTGCGACTTCATGTAGCCCCCACTTACATGTGTAACAGCAGCAATTGCCTGAACACGTGGTCTCCCCAGGGAGGAGCCTTTGTGTGGTGTTAAGATGCTGTTACTGTCTGTTGTACTGTGGTGGCCTGCATTTGGCTGTAATGGTGGAAATTTTGCAGCCAGTAGTTCAAATGCCTGCTGGGTCACTCACTGCAGGTAGACTTCAGCAGTTTCCAGACAGAGACGAGGGAGGAGGACCTGGTCTTCCACTTCTGAAAGAACTGGCCAGTGTGAACCTTGTGAATGGCAGAACACTATACCTGAACATGAGTACCGCAGGCTATAAGGCATGATGGATTGACACAGTGGCTGCAGCAATGTGCTCAAACATAGGATAGTGCTGGCCTGGAAAATAGTTCATCGTCCATTAAAAAAAATCATTATATAGGGGCTCATACAACTTTTGTTGTTGTTTTTCCCTAAGGGAGAGCAGTGTATTGGTACACTGAGAGGTATATAGATCAATGGATACGAACAGAAAAGCTACACATATATTCACCAGTCAACAGGAAACTAGCCTTCGAAAAAGGACACAGAAATATCCAAAGGGACAAATTCTGCTTGCTCAACAAATGGTGTTGGACAAACTGAGATACCGTATGTAGGAAAATGAAGCAAGCCCCAAACCTTCCCCCATGCACAGAAATTAACTGACGAGGGGTTAAAACCTGAAAGTAAACCTCCGGGCTATCATAATCATTTTTTCGATGACCTCATCGGTCAGAAATCATTGTAGGAACGCCAAAGCGTTCTTGTGTTCAACGTCTACATACATAGCAGGTGCTCCAGTAAAGGGGAATCTTGGTGGAGCTGGCTCATCCATTCCTGAAAAGAGTAGAGCACCACGTTGGCCCATCACAGAGCTCAGGTGTAGAATCTTCCTCACTGTCATCCTTTATCTCAGCAGTGTCAGTGTTGGATTATGAATTTCCCAAAGAACCAGTATCGCTCAATTCTGTGCACAATGCTGACTCACTCTCGCTGTTATTTCACTGGTCTAAAAACCCATTTAGGTTAAAATGACACTTTTTTGATGCCATGACCTAAAATTTTTAGTGAGAAAATGTTCCCAATGACATTACATGGGTCTTCGTCTAATCCTGATGCCATGTTCTTTTTCACAGAGACCAGCTTCTTGTATAAATTGCTCAGCATACAGATGGAATAAGAACAGTGAAAGGATACAACCCTGATGCACACCTTTTCTGATTTTAAACCATGCAGTATCACCTTGTCCTGTTCACAGTCTCACCTGGTTCTATCTCTTGGCCTTTGCATAAGCTCCATATGAGTACAATGAAGTGTTGTGCAATGCCCATTCTTTTCCATGGTATCCCCAAGATTCACCTCCTTCCACTCGTGGTTTCCAGAACGTGGGGTTGGGACAAAGCCTGGATAGTCTCATGGCAAGACCAGATCAGGAATGGAGCTGAGCCGGGAGCAGCTTTATTTGCTTGCTCCAGGGAAAGTCTGCCAATGTGACTAAGCCTCAGGGGCTTTCTACAAATGATAAAGGTGAATCCCTCTCTCGTTACCCACTGATCATCTCTGAGCCTCTTGCTCTCATATCCCTTGCACAGACCTCTACCATTAGATGGACAATTCGGTAACGTTTGAACACTTTTCTGATGCTGAGCCTGGGGAGCAACTAATAGCTGAGTAAATATTGATTGAAAGATGGTGAGTGGAAGAAAATAGCTTTGCCAGGTCCAGGTTGTGATGGAGATGAGAGTGTTACCAAATCCTGCTGTCCCCATGGTGGGTTTGCTGTATTGTGCCCAGTCCTGAAAGTCTGAGCCAGGGGTTTTAACGTGGCCCCTTTCAAAACATATAGGTGGAATTCTTGGACCATGAGCTGTCCATAAAGCTTTACCAAGGAGATGTCCACCCTGGAGCGAAACAACCCAAGAACCTAGATCTTCGTGAAGGTGTTGGTAAGGGATGCAGCGGAAATCATAAACTTGACTGAAAGCAAAAGAAACTTTGCCTTCATGTGCCTGCAGCTGGACGAAGTGGTGCTGGAGCACACCCTCCTTTGTGATTCTTCTTGTTCTTTTTATGAGCTGCTCCCTGGCCTGTGTAGTCCCGTAAATCTGGAAACTCTTTGCTGGTGGGGGCAATTGTTATATCCTCCCCCCAGATCCAGATGTCTTGTCCATGGTCAGTGTGCAATCCTTGTTTGCCAGAGGAGTGGGGCATCTAAAGGCAGGCAGGGGTCACATACTTTTTTTCTACACTTTCTAGAAAGACCAGAGCTAAACATCTTGCAGCCCTTTTCATGTCCTCATTCTTTTCTGTATTTATTTTCCATGAAAGAGGAGAAGAAACGCGACAGCATCTACTGACAGCAAGTCAAATGCCATCGTGTGTGTTCAGAGGGCAGGCTGGTTCTCATTTGCCTAACTCATCAGTCCCATCGTGCCATGTCCATGTTAGATTGTTTAGGGAAACAGATGACATATGTTATGATGCTAAATAAGCTGAAACAGTGCCAGGATGGAGGCAGAAAGGTTTTATTTGTTTGTTTTTAAATGAAGCATGGCTTTCTAGTGACTTATTGTGGTGGGGAAGGGGGGCACCGAGAGCAACAAGACATGGCTGTGACAGTGGTCTGGGAATTGAGACAAATCATTGCTTCTGCAGCAGAGATGAGCTGCCTCTGACCTGTCAGTTACTTGAAGGGAGACTCTGCATTTGGTCAGACAAGTCTCAGTTGGAGATGGTACCAGCTTTCCTCCTGAGCCTCTGTGGTTCCCTTTGAACTACACAGGCCCGAATCGCTTTTAGCTGAGCAACAGCAAATGGCAACACAGACTTGCCATATTGCTCTTTTGCGTACACTCTTTAAAAATCATACTAAATATACATGCATCAAAACATTCGTCACTTCCACGCTCTACAAGATTATAATTAAGTGGCATTCTGCATGTTGTTCATATATCATCCTTACCCATTCCAAAATTATGTCATCACCCTTATGGAAGCTCAGTATCGTCTCAGGGATGGCACTTCCCCTCCAGGCCCTACTGGGTTAGGCTGGGTTGACTAGAGAAATAAATCCAAGGACACTCATATAGGTATAAGAAAGACTCCACCTCACTTATTTGTCCAATTGACATGGCATTATGTAACAACCATACTTACCTTCCTACCTATCCCTGGAAACAATTGGGAGATGTTTGTCTCTATTCATTTTCCTAGCCTAGATATTTTTTGTAAGTGGAATTAAGCAAAATGTGTCCTTTTTGAAGCTGATTTATTTCACTCAGCATAATGCTTATGAGGTTCATTCCTCTTGTAGCCTGTGTCAAGAGTTCATTTCTCTTTATGGCTGAGTAGTAGTCCATTGTATATACCGTAGGCAACATGTTTGACTTATCCATTCACCTATTGATGGGTATTTAGACCGTTGACACGTTTGCGAGATTGGGAATAATGTTGCAAGGGCCATCTGTGTATTTGTATCTATTTATGCGCTTGCTTTTAATTGCTTATATCCTTCATTTCCTTTTCTTTCCTTGTTAGACTCAGTATGATCCCCTTCTGCCCCTCCTCTAGCCTCACAACCTCTGTGTCTGATGTGCCAGGATCTCACCAGAAGCCTTAACACCAAGATTCTGAGCCCTGACTGACCATTCTGACCATCCAGGGAATTGAATATTCCGGAGCACACAGAAGATGAAGTTATCAAAACTCCTTAGGCATAACCGAACAACTGGAGGGAGTGCTTTATTGGGCTGGGGGGCTGGGGATTATAGTTGTGAAGGACACCAAGAACAATTGTCATTACCTAGACTGTAAAGACTATGTTCGACATCCATGCTGGTGAGTAGCAGCTGGATTTCAGAAGCTCACAAGTGGCCATCTAGGTGGCAAGTATTGTCACCCTCACTCTGGAGGAAAGAGTGGTGAGTGGACCACATGAACATTAGACTTCATGACTCTGAGCACAGAATAACTAGATGATCTCCAACTATCAATTCCAACTTCTTTGAAAGGGATCACATCCAAAGGTCCTAGATAGTGAAGCAAAATTCACAGTCATAAAAGAGACCAGGCTTATTGGCTGGATAGGGACTAACAGAACCTCTGAAACGATGGTCCTTATTCACTAAGTTTGAAAATGAACTCCTACCTGTGGTTCAATATTCAGCCAAATAATAGATTGGTCTATAATGGGAGCAATTACACAAGTGAGGCACGCAAACCTGAAAACAGCAAACCATTTGATCTCAAAAGGGCAGTATTAATCCAAGGCCCAAGTTCAGAAGGGTAGGAAGAGAGGAGGAAGGGAAACAGAAGACATAAGTAGGGAGTGGAACAAGTCATATTATATTGTGGAGATTGCAATAAGTGGCATAAAACACAATGGGTATGAATTGTTGAATAAAAAACTGATGATCTTGGTAAACCTTCACCTAATTCACAATAAAAACTTATGAGAGAGAAAAAAATCCAAGCACCTAGGCTGCATTCCAGGCCAATAAAATCGGACTCAGTGGAGATGGGACAAAGATGTCTTTTGGACAGCTCTCTGGCGATCCCAATGAGCACACAGGCTGATACCCACCATCTGGAAACTATGGGGTAGCTGCTTCTCCGGTAATGCCTCGGGGGAGCGCTTGGGTCCCTTAAAGAATGCGGGATGATGAAGGGGCAAAGGTCATCAAACCTCACCCACAGATTTACACTGGGGGGCTGCTCTCTGAGGAATGTGGGAAGGGTCCACTTGCATGCTGTCTCTGTGCAGCAGATCCAACAGACTCAACACCTTTCCAAAGCTGGCAAGAAAGTCCGAGAGACTAGATGTGGGCACCACGCTGTGAGTTTCCCAGAAGGCACGAGACAGATCGAGAGCAGTCACAGGAACACAGACTCCTCCGGAAATGCCGCCATGCGCAGAACATGCATCTCTAATTTCATTTCACACTGACTCAAGCATTCAGTCCTTTTTACGAAAACCCAGCTTCTCATTACAGTAACCGGTTTAAAATGACAATCTTCTGTTGAGCAAGTCTAAGAAATGACCTTCCTTTATTTTACATGGTATAAAAATTCAGTTTCCTAGGCCGATGGGCTCTAGGGACAGGTGTTTTTATGTACTAGACATGGCTTTCAAAGTTCTTCAATTGCCTAAATTAATAACGACTTTTTTCCTTTGGCTTTTCTAAGGGACACATTAATTTCAATCTTTTTCTAAGGAAGTGAATCTCTAGCTATCTCATTTGGATAACTTTCTGCCTTCAGAGTAGAATTTGAAATAATCTGCAAGGTTACCCCTTCCCCACCCTGCCCCAGCAGCCCAGCCTCTTTCTTCCTTCCAGCCTCCAGCCACCGGGGTTTGGTTGGGAAAGGAGATGCAGAAGGGAGTCTCTGGATTTTTCTATCAAAAGGTTGGCCACAACCCCCAGTAGACCAAATGTAATTCATTATGGTGGGTTTTGGTTTTACTACATTAAGAGTTATCCTTAGGGAAATTACAAACAAACAGAAATAGGAAGACTTTATATTTTATTAACGGATGTACTGCTCAGTCTCATTATATTTTAAAAGACAAAGTATAAAAAAAAAATCTGGCTCCATTTAAAATGTCCTGACTAGCAGAACTTAAAATACACAAATCTTAACATGAAAGTCTAGATGAATAAATAAAATAAACAACGAAACAGCTTTCTCAGGAAAAGCCATAATAAAGAGCTCGACTATTTTTTGAGCTGTTTAAGATGCTCGTGTTAAAGGGAAAAGAGTATCATTGTTGACTTTGAAATGTAGAACCATTTGCTTAATTCAGTGATGCTAAAATGGGCAGTTTGGCTGAAGAAAGAAATTGGCTTGTAGCATTTGATGAGCAATTTCTTCTTTTGAATATAGAAATGACCAGGGATGCGGACACGCTTTTTATTCTTTTGAGGACCCTCTAACCAAGAAATCTTTTAAATGATCATTACACAGTGAATGCCTGGAGGCTCTGGAAACTATTTATTTTGACATTATTATAAGCTCAAAATGATTCACCAATGCAAAAGAAGAAGAGAAAAAGCAATTACATACTAAGCTGTAAACACTGGAAGCTTTTCTGTGCTGAAAATAATTGGACAGAGTTTTTTCTTTTTTTAAGTAATAGTGTCCAAAGAGATTCAATGATCTTATTGCTTATGGATTTGGAGCTTAACTATATTCCTTATTTTAAATTTGATATTAGAATAGCAAGATTATAGACCTTGATACAGTGTGACTTGGAGAAGTATCGTTTCATTAAATTATCAAGTTAAGGCTCAAGGAGCCTGATGGAATGTGTGTGACCATGAGGCCAGCCAGTTGGAATCCGCTATGGCTCACAGAGAAAGATGCGGTTCTCAGCTCCTGTAAAGATTTAGAACTTCGGGAACCCACAAGCATAGTTCTACGTTGTCCTTTCAGGGGTCCTCAAACTTTTTAAACAGGAGGCCAGTTCATTGTCCCTCAAACCCGCTGGAGGGCTGGACTATAGTTTAAAAATAAAACTATGCACAAATGCCTATGCGCACTGCACATACCTAATTTGAAGTAAAAAAAAAAAAGGGGGGCAAAAACACCCGGCATGCTGAATAAATGTCCTCTGAGGGCCATGTGGTCCGCAGGCCATAGTTTGAGGACCCCCTAGATTGATATAAGTCAGAATCGACTTGATAGTGTTAGGTTTCTGGGGTGGTTGACCTCAGTTCTTGCTTAGCAACGCTGAAAGAATTCATATGGCAGAAGCACTTTTGTAAATCCAAGTGAATGTTATGAAAGAAAGTTTCAGGTATCGCAGTCCCCAAAAGTCCCCACTATCTCCGGAAAGCACGCCGGGCTGCATGGCAGGGGTGGGGAAAGTTTGCAGCTGAATATGGCGGTTTCATGGGAGGAATACCTGAGCAGGAGTGCAGAACCAGCTGAGGAGCCACGGCAGGAACCCCCAAGGGCCTCACCCTCCACTTGCAGAGCACGTGAACAAGGGAGGGCGACAAGGAGCCCAGGCCTACTTCTATCACCTCCCAACACCACTGGAGGGCATTGGTCGATCGTACTGGTTGATTTTGGTGCACTTTTGTGAAGTCCTATTCTGTATGACCAGGTGGACCTTCCACCTGGGTCTACATGACTTGGGTCAGAGCATGCTCAGTTCTGAATTTTGCCATAGGTATCTAATGAGTGTGCCTGATTTATTTCCAACCCCTTTGTTGTGGCCCGGACAGCTCATTTTCGTTTAGTGCTGGCATTTGGGAAGACAAGCCCTAATCTAGCAACCTGTCAATAGCAGTAAGTGAATGGAATTAAAACTCAACTCATAGCCATAAATTCAATTCGGACTCATAGCGACCCGAGAGGACAGGGCAGAATTGCCCCCTGAGGATTTCTGGGGCTGGAATTCTTTACAGGAATAGAAGTCTCTTTTTTCTCCCTCCCAGTGGCTCCAAAGGACTGACCTTGCAAGGAGATGTCCAGCGGGTGCCTGCAGGCTCCTTCATTGAAAATCTCTGCTAGTTTATGAAGCGGGAGGGAAATTTTGAGGAGGCCGTCTGCGGCAGAGTTAACTCCCCATTAAAGCCAATGAGCTTTTCCACATCTCTCAAAAAACAAACAAAAAAACCTAAAGTGACTACTTCAGATTAATATGCTGTAGGTAGAACCACCTCCCACTCAGCAAACCAAACCAATCAACCAACCAACCAAACAAACAAAAACACCCCAAATCCTGTTGCCTTCAAGTCAGTTCTGACTCATGCTCACCCCTTGTGGTACAGAGTACAATTGTTGCATGAGGTTGTCTAGGCTGTACCCTTTATGAAAGCAGATGACCCCTTCCTTTTGTGGTACAGCTAGGTGGGTTTGAACTGATAACCTTTATATAAGCAGCCCTATCCAGCGATCTATGTCAACTAAAGTGTCAAAGCATGTAAAGACTGATCCACAACCCCCACTTCTCTCTTCCTCTTCTGTGATGACCTGGAATCCACCTTTTGATCTGGTGGCACCATATTTGTGAAGCAGCCCGAATCACTGACGGACGGTGTGCAGGACAAACACCCTGTAGAATTGCCCTTCTAGCGTCAGAATTTGCATGAACAAGAAATAAACTTCTAGATTTTAAGCCACTGAGGTTTCAGGGGTAGCTTCTTTCTGCAGAACAGACTAGGCTATCCTGCCTGATCATCTCTTCACAGGGTTTTTGTGGAGAGCTACCGGAGCAGCTCGATCCAGGGGAGCTGCCAAAGCAGATACCTACACTTTATCTGGGATTGTAGGTTGTAGTACCAAAGTTTTTATTTGCCCGGGAGGCACTGAGTAAATTGTTTTTCTTCTGAAAACAGGACAATATGTAAGTAAGTTTGGAGACATATGTAGCTGGAGCTGAAAGTCCTCTTACCTTGCAGTTTTCTTTGGTAGAGATAGACTTGTTCTTAATGAAACCCATGACAGTCAGTGTCACAAATGACTTCTGAGGAGAGGCCAAACAGCTAAGTCAAGGCCAGCCTACCGTTCTCTTAAATGCTGTCTCATGCTCTCATCTGCTCTGACGTGTTTGCTCAGGGGCATGTGGCAGCCACTGGGCGGGCCTTACCATTGGCACTGAAAATCATTGTAGGGGATATTAGAGGATTTACATCAAGAAGACCTGACTTCCTGGCCATTGCTCGGGGGCCACAGTTCCCAAGACAATCAGTGTCAAGGGCAAAACAAAATAAAACATGACGAGGCCTCTGGGGCTGGGTTGAGCTGGATATGTAACCAAAGCCCCCTTCTACCAGGATCTTCCCAAGAGGAGATTGCTCTTTTCCATAGCTAAACAATTTTGTTTAACACACGTTCTGCTGGGGAACCTTCTGGGAAGCAGAAGAAAATAAATCTGCCTTCCTTTGAATTAAGCTGGGTTGGGTCCAAGCCCTGTGTAGTGTGTATTCTTATCATAACATCTAAAGGAGTCTCATTTCACCATTCTTAGCTATTAAAAAAAAAGTTCCAGGCACAATAATTCAATTTAAAATTACACACCAGGAGTAGTTCATATTTAATACACTTTATACAGGTATTACAGGTACAAGGGACGTACTTGTTAACTGCCAGGTTGCTGGCTTGAACCAACCAGCTACTCCACAGGAGGTACTGTGTTTCTGTGAAGATTTTCAGCTTGGAAGCCCACTGGGAGAGCTCTCCTCTGGCTTGAGTCTGAAGGTGCTTGACAGCAGTAGCCTTTTGTTTTTATAGAGGTATAAAGCTTTCTTTCTTTCTTTTTTTTTTTCTCGGTATAAAGCTTTTTAGAACAACAAAAACAATTCCTTTTGGAAGTAAGCCAGAGATAAAACCACAAGTTACATGCTTTACTTTTTTTCTGTCCTGCTGCTGGCAGCCACCCTTTCATCGATTGTGCACACCAGCATGCTGGTGAAGTGGTGAACTCTGCGCTCTCACTCCCCTGGCTACACACTCGGTCTCCTCACTCATCGTGTGGCTTCACCCAACGCACGGAGCCTCCTGCAGGCTCCTCACCCTGTGTGTGTAAAAGTGCGAAGGAGACAGACTTCCTCAGAGCTGTGCTTTAGAGAGAATCCTCCTCACATTCTCAGCACCGCCTTGAATAGGGCAGCACTGCACATGACATCTACTTGATGATTGTTGATGGTGTGGTGGTGTGTTTGTACGGATAAAAAAAGAGCCCTGAATGGTTATGTAACAAGTAAGGGAATAAATAGATCTTCCTTCATCCACCTTCATCTTTCATTGTTCTATCACTCTCTGATTGCAATATTAGAGGCTAAAATGGGCAGAATTCCCACCTCTGAACAAAGTTTGTGCACATGGGTGTGCATGCTTGTGTGTCCATGTGAGTGTGCCTGTACAATGTGTGTGCACGTGTGTGTGCACATGTGCACTGGAGCCTGGCAGCAGCAGGGGAGGCGCCTGTCTCTGTTCAGCAGTATCTGACGGCTGCTGCAGGTGTAATGAGAAGTGATTGTTGATCTGTTCAGGGAGCTCCTGGGGTGGACTCAGGGAAGGAGCAGCAAAGAAGACATACTCATCTCCCCCATATGTAGATGAGGTGATGGAGGTGGGCGGTAGAGGAGCAGCTCCTTAGTAATGAGATCACAGGGGAAAGGCCTTGGATGAGGTGCCAGACATCCCTGCTTTCCCAGAGAGGGTGGGGACTGGGAACGAGGCTGCATCCTGCCTAATCAGTTACAGTTGCTCTGTCGCTCTGGGGAGGGAGGCAGATGAGGCAGGGAGCTTCCGGAATCTCTCATCTCCAGTCCTTCTAGGTGGATGTGGTAGCGTGTGAGGACGGCCACACTGGAGGGTCAGGGTTGATCGCCTTGCAGTGTGGAGCCCG
Organism: Tenrec ecaudatus; assembly: GCF_050624435.1. Classification (NCBI taxonomy): domain Eukaryota; kingdom Metazoa; phylum Chordata; class Mammalia; order Afrosoricida; family Tenrecidae; genus Tenrec; species Tenrec ecaudatus. The sequence goes on along the minus strand of NW_027458025.1, from coordinate 133,994 downwards.
GCCTGGACCTGCGTTGTGCAGGGTGACCAAGGAGCTCTGAGGGCAGGGTTCTGGGTGGGGGCTTTGTCTACTAAGACCCACAGCCGCGCCCTGTGTCGCAATGTTGGCATGCAATGTGCAAAGACTTGAGACAATGTGAAATGGACCATCCACTTCACTTGGAAAGACAGGAGGGCTGAAAATCAGATTGGGAGATCTGATCTCGTTTGCTGCACAGTTGTGAGAGGAGATATTCCTGGCTTCTCTCATGTTGGGAACCGGGCATAATCAGCCTGACAAAACCAAGGCCATATTGCCTGCCCAGCAGGGCTAAAGCCACGTCACCTCAACCTTATCTTACCCTGACACACACCAGATGGCCCACCCTTGTCTGCTCCAGCACCGGACATTCCAACTGCAGACTTGCGGCCGCCTGCCCTGTGTGCTCTACACTCCCACCCTTCCTTTTTTTTATCTCTCCTTTGAACTCCCTTGTTTGCCTCACCCTTTATAGAGAGGCTTGTGTAGCAATAAACTCAGACCTTGACAAGAATCTGCTTGGTCTCGCTCCTCTCTCTCGCCCGTTTCTCTTTCAGGCTGGGTCCTCCTTGGAACCCCTCGAATAACTGAGTCCCGCGGGTTGGGGCACTCTCACACATGAAACTATATTCCTCCTCAGGCATCAAGGAGGTGATACGAATGCTTTGATAGCCTAGTATCTGTCAGCTGGGAGGCACAACATAGTGAGAGCCCTTATTAATCACTTGGAGATTAGCTGAGGGGTGGGAGAAGCCAGGCATGAGGCTTTCCAGGGCTGCTCAGCCTGCACAGGAGTCCTTTCCTGGGTTGGACAGAGGTGCTGCCATCTGAAAGCTCAGATAGAGCAGTTGGAAAATTAACTGACCTGGTACAAGATCTATTTACATATATCAAAAGCTCCTGGGTAATAACATCTCATGTTTGTGCAGCATGCCACATTTGTCAAAGGGCTTTCTCATTTACTGTCTTACTTGGTCCTCAAACTAAGAGGCCTTTGGGCAGCTATTGCTGTTTAATTTTGGGCGTGGTAACAGCTTTGGGTATAGTACTGGGCTTGGAATCAGGCTGTGCAACCCACAGCAGGTCACTTAGCTGCTCTGGATTGGCTTTCTTCCTCTACGAAGGTCAGCGCTTGGACTAGACCATTTTCCCAGTGGCAGCTCTGCTGACATTTTGGCCAACATCGTTCTTGTGGGGCTGTGTTGTTCCCTGCACCAGGATGGCAGTGGGACTCCCTTCTTCAGAATGTCTCCAGGCATGGCCAAATGTCCCCAGCAGAGCATGCTGCTGGGCTGGCGCACGGCAGGATGATGCACTCAATGAGTTGGATTTTAAGTTTTCAGGTACTTTACATGTCTGCACAGGGAGACTACATCAACAATTACCCAGCAGTCAATGGGTCATCACTGACCCTCTCTATAATTCCAACTGAGATCATGAAGCACCGACTGAGTTTCTGAGCTTAGCACCCTGCATGGCACAAGTTGTTTAGCACTCAGCTACAAACTAAAAGGTTGGCAGTTCAAACCTATCCAGAGGCCTCTTAAACAAAATCCTGGTGGTCTGCTTCAGAAGAGTTGGAGCCATGAACACCCCATGGAGTGAAGAGATATAAACATGAATGTGGATGTGACTCTAGGTATAGCTACAACCGGGAACCATGGAATCAACTACATCATGGAATCAACTTCAACTCCTGGCCTCCTTGTGTGTCCAAGAAGAACTGTGCTCCCCAGGGTCTGGAAAGGCTGCTTGGTCTGAAGTAGATTTGCAGGCCCTTCTTTCTAGGTGCCGCTGGGTGGCCTCAACCTTCCAAGCATGCTATTAAAAGCCAATCCGTCACCTGTGTGCATCACTGAAGACACACAGACACAGGGAGCAATGCCCTGGCTGGGGCACTGGAACAGCGCTGGCATGCAGTGAGTGCTGCCCAGTTAGCGAACAGGTCTTCCCTTGGTACTTTCTCAGGTCTGTGTGAAGCTTTCTAAGCATCCAGAGTTCTCAGCCTGATTCTACTGCCAACTTGCAGTGTGGCTTCGAGCTAGTCTCTTGCCCTCTCTGGGCTTGATAACAAAAGCAGGGCAGGCCAGCCACAAATATCGTGTGGCTAGCAGGGGAAAGCAGTTGAGGACACAATTGCAGATGGAGTTCATCCTTTGGACTCATCGCCCCTCCTCCCTAACACCCCCCCCCCCCACTACACACACACACCTTTTCAACTGCACCAGATGGGTTTTAACTTTCCGGCACCAGAAAAGCAGACCTTGAGTTTTTTCCTTTATGGAATGTAGGCCATCCCTGCTTATGTGTCACATTCAGTCCTCGTTCTTCTCCCTACTCTTGTCCCTCCTCCAGTCATCAACAAGTGACTGCAGGGCGGTTTCCCAGCAGGGCTGTGCTCAAAGATTCATAATGCTGGGTTTTCCTTTAGTTCTCCACAGTCTTGGGCTTGGAACAATCCAGGCATTACCTTATCAAATGCTCATTTTAGGGGGGAAGGACGGGGGCACTGGAAACACCGTATGGGCTCAATCCTTTTCTGCACGTGTGTGAGGGGTTTCCAGGAGTTCGAATTTCAACTTAAGTGATTTATTTTTTGTTGTTTAATCGCGTGCCTGTCATCTGCTGGACATTTCTTCTACAGTGTTTTGTTGTTGTTAACCCCATTTCTAAGATCAGAGATAGAAGGGTCAGGCACAATAGGCAGTTAAATTGACTCAATCTGGGGTGTGAACCTGCTTCTGTCTGGTTCCTCATAGCCCTCAGTCATTTTAATGCAGGTGTTGTGAAGGGTGTGGGTTCAGCAGCCACACACTGCCTCATCTCGCCTCCTCGTTGATAGGCTGTGTACCCTTATGTGAGTTGTTTAATCTCCTACCAAGCTTGTGAGAGCACTACTTTTATTAGCTTCATTTTACCGAGACTGTGAGAGGTCAGGGGAGCGAAGGCTTACATATTGCCAGGCATATAATATGCTAATGATAGTCAAGATATATAACTAAGCATTTCTCTGTTCTTGGTTCTGTCAGTACCTGGTGTGGCCACAAAGGAGAAACCTGGTTTCCTGCTATTTTGAGCATCTAGTGTGAATGGCAGGAGATAAGTCACAAGCTAATGAACCCTTGTGGTGTAGTGGTTAAGCACCCTGGGCCCGGCTATCAAAAGATATAGTGTCCAGGGTCTTAAAGACTGGAAGATAAACAAGGGGCCATCTAGCTAAGAAACAACAAAGCCCACATGGAAGAAGCCACCAGCCTATCTCGACATGATCGCTGAAGACAAAGCGGGTGCATAAGCAAATGCGGGCATGTTTTCCTGATGTGCACTCACCCTTTACATAAAACTCTCTCTTATACATACGCGTTTCTGTGGATTTGTTTCGCTAAGGCACCCAGACTAACATAAGCAGCATGGAACGCATTTAAGAAGCCTAGACAAGGGCAGGGCAGGATATTTGGAGGGACTGGATCCAGAATTAGAGAGGAAGGGGTCCTGGAGGTGAAACGGGCTGCTAGCTCCCTGTCCCAAGGGGGACAATGAGACTGCTGGCTCCCATGAAGATTTACAGTCTTGAAAACTCCATATAGGGTCACTGTGGTTGGAATCCACTGGACGGCAGTGGCCTTTTGGGATTGAAGGTGGAAGCCACCAAAGAGCCTGCGGGGAGTGTGTGAACTTCTGGAATACAGCGAACAACCTCTGCACATCTGCTTTTCGTGCTGCCCAAGTCATGCATTGACATTTGTCCAAAAGTAAACCATCACAGCTGCTCTCTCAGGAAGCTGGGGGCTGAGCCCGCTGGTTCCACTCTGTCAGCATTTCTGGTCCGGGTACCTGCCCTCTGCCCCGGCACAGGCAATGGGCTTTTGGAAGCAGTGCTCCCTGGGTAGTGGGTGTGATTTGGCTCCTCTGGCCTAACATGATGAATGCTGAGAGGGGGTGGATACTAGGGGGTTAAGCTCCCTGACCTTTCCCTAGCCCAGGGGAAAACTTACTATTTAAAGTAAGTTTTAGACAGAATCTTTAGAAAGATAAATTGTTTACTTAATGTACACAATTACTCCCCAACACATCTGTTTTGTGTCTGCTCAACTCAACCTCATAGGCTATGGATGACCTTGAGCAAGTTTTTAAAGTCACAATGGGTTTCTACCAGGATTGAGAGTTCAGCTCTCTCAACTCTCCAATTGGTTATTAGCACCATAGTCTCATTTCTATTTATGGATTTACTTTGTTTGAGGGAAAAAAGACTCCCAATTCAACTTTATTTTATTAGGAACTCCTTTGCTATGTTTTACACAAGAAAAAGACACAAACCGCTGTTCTGGATGAAGGAGAGCATCCGCATGAGGCCACAATGGTGTCGGAAGGACCCACAGCCACAGTTACTTAAATAAAATGACACTCATTCTGTCCTGCTGACTCTGACTCATAGTGACTCTGTGTAGGGATCCTGAAGTTGCTACCTTTACAGGAAGCAATAACCTCATCTTTCTCCTGTGGAATGACTAGTGGCTTCGAACCAGCGATCTTGCTGTTAATAGTCCAACACTATCCAGCATCACCACCTGAGCTCCTGAAAGCTTAAATGAGACATGGAAAACAAACACCTTTGTCACAAAACTGTCCCTGAAGACGGATCAATTCATGGAGTTGCGGGAGGGCCAGTGAGAGCATGAGCGGGACCTTCATTGGGATGTGCACACGACCGTATATCGCTGAGTCTGGCCCGGGGAGTGAACGCAAGTTTTCCACTGCCGGTCAGCAGTAGGAAAGAACTCAATGGTGGCTGAATGTGTGGCCCCTCAAAATGGATTTAGGGTCTCCACATAGACTCTCACTGTGAGCCACAGCCTATTGCTCAAAATTTAAGCTTAAATATGACTTAAATGCCTAACATTTTGTTTCCTTAAACTAGAGTACTGCCAGGATCAACTAGAGGCCTGGATGACCTATCAGGTCTGAACAACGATCTCAAATCACTTCACATGATCCATTCCACCAGTCATGTCACCAGTCACACCTCCTCACTTACCCATTCCAGAGACTGTGCCTGTATAACCTATCGACTAACACATTCCCACATGTTGTGATTATGAAATCAACCATCATGCTGGAATAAGGACCAATCACGATGTAAGGGGCAGGGTCAATGGGAAAGCAAGATAGGGGCTGAGGGGAGCCAAGAGGGTCCCGTCACTCAATCCCTAAACCTGATCTAATGTCACTAGACTGGGGTCTTCCTCACATCTCAAGGGCACCCGATTCATGATTGAAGTGAATTGTGCTTATTCAATCTTTGTTCTGCTTACCGTCCTGCTATGCTGCCTCCTCTTCTTGCTTTATGTGTGTGGCTCCCTCTGTTGTGGTGACAAATGGCTTGAGAGGGATTTGACATAGGGAGAAAGCCCACCCACATCAACTGTCACCAGAAGCAGACACTAAGTTCATTTCTCTCACCTCACAGAACTATGCACATCAGACACTGGTAGAGCTGCCCGGAAGGGGAACCCTTAGTGCAGTGGTTCTCACCCTGTGGGTTGCGACCCCTTTGGGAGTCATATGACCCTTTCACAGGGCTCGTCCAATTCATAACTGTAGCAAAATTACAGTGATGAAGTAGCAAGAAAATCATTTAATGGTCGGGGGGGGGCGGTCACCACAACAAAAGGACCTATATTAGGAAGGTTGAGAACCACTGCCTGAGTGTGCTTAGGACTTTGCTGCCCTCAGGGTCACCAGACATTCCTGAAGGCAGAGTCACTGCAGGAAGCCCTTCTGGGAAATGCCCTGAAGCCAGGTCTCAACCAACTCCATCCACCCTCACCCTCCTAGATCCTAATCATAGGCTGCATGGAAATGCTCCCTGCCACTTCAAAGACTGTAAGTCCATGGGAGCAGAAAGCCTTCTCTTTCTCCCTTGGAGTGGTGGCTGGTGAGTTCAAACTGCTCACCTTCTGGGTAACATAACCCACAGACCAGCTCCCCCTGAGCTCAGTTAGGTTTGCCACACAGCACACATTGTTGGGAACCTTCTGAAGTAGCTGTGCCATGTGCAGGTTGGGGGATTTCGCACAAGATGCAGAATTCCACCCTCTCTTGGAAAAAATAATTTTTGCAATAGCCTTGTATTCTCTTCTGGATCTGAGTAGCAGCTACTCTCATGCAGTCCTAGCACATACATGCTAGGTCTTACGCCGAGTCTGCTCCATGCTTTCCTGTGTCCTATGTGGCGCTGTAGGCACCCAAGGCATGGACTCTGCAGCCTGGGTTCAAATCTCTCCTTTCCACTTCCTCACTGTGTGGTCATAGGCTCATGACTTTATCATCCTGTGCCACTGATTTTTCATCTGTAAAATGAGGCAAGAATAGAGTCCACACATAGGCTTCTTAAGTGAAATAATTGAATTATTATATACAAAAAGCTTAGAACATTGCTCGGCATCTTGCAAATACTGTTAGGTAGCTTAGCATAGGGAGTGGGTCATCCATTACATATGCTCAGGTTCAAACTTCCGGCCAGGAAGGGGTGGTACACCTAGGTGGGTGTTACACCTGGATTGGCCCATCTGAGCCAGGTGAATTCAATCCAGCCAATGGGGTTGACCAGGACCATCAACCATGCCTCCCTGTGGAGGAATTGAAATGGCAGGATCTTGACCTCTCCGATGTCTCCCTTCACCCACTTTTCTGTTGTCTGTCCCCCAGGGAGGAGGTCACATGTAGATACTTGTAATCGGTTTCCTCTTTCCAATCCACCCTCCCTCTACCCTCCCAATATCACCACTCACAAATTATCAAGGTTTCTTGAGGGATGGGGGAGGAAGGGGTAAAAATGAGGACTTGATTGATGCCAGGGGCTAAAGTGGAGGCAAATGTTTTGAGAATAATGAGGGCAGTCAGTGTACAATGTGCTTTACACAATTGATGTATGTATGGATTGTGATAAGAATTGTATGAGCCCCTAATAAAACGATTTAAGAAAAGAAAGAAAAGGCAGGATCCTGGAGCCCACGTAGTGACTTTCTCTCCAGCAGCTTCTAGGCAAGCTGTGCAGGGGTGAGGGGCCCTGAGGTGCCTGTGTAAACCTGAAACTTCTTCTCTCAAAAAACTCACTTGGATCACAATCCAGGCTGCGGAGTGAATTCTTTCTCATGCGAAGCCAAGGACTGAGGTATATTTCTCCCACGAGAGATCTAACAATAGTATCTCTTATTATATCATTAGGAGCCCTGGTGGTGTAGTGGACTATGCATTAACCTGCTAATCGCAAGGTCAGGGGTTTGAACTGACTAGCCCCTCCGTGGGAGAAATATGAGGTTGTCTATTTCTGTAAGGCAATGGTTCTCAACCTTCTGAATGCCGCCACCCTTTAATACAGTTCATGTTGTGGTCACCTGCAACCATAAAATTATTTTCATTGCTACTTTATAACTGTAATTTTGCTATCGTTATGAATTGGATGACCCCTGTTAAAGGGTTATTTGATCCCCAAAGGGGTCGCGACCCACAGGTTGCGACCCCTGCTGTAAGGATTTAAAGTCTCAAAACCCCAAAGGGGCAGATCTTTGTCCTATTGGGAGTCAATAAAATGGTAATTAGGTTTTTTTCTGCATCAGTATCAGATTCTGGTGGCAATCTCAGTCATCCTGCATTGTGGTCTGGTTTGAACTCCGGAAATGACTGCCCTGGTTTGAGGTGAGGGCCACGGTGCTTCAGTGGTAGACCTCTCATCGTCTTTCACCGGGAAGACCCGGGTTTGATTTGCAGCCAATGTGCCCCAGACTGTCAGTGAAGGTTTGTGTGTTGCTACGACACTGAGGCTTCAGTGGTGTTTCCAGACTGAAACAGAATAATGAAGAAAGACCTGATCATCCCCATCCACACATTGACCTATGGCCCACCACTGTTGGCTTCCTCTCCCAGTCCTGGTGGTAGCACAGATTGGCACAGTTTGCTCCACTGCCCATGAGGTGCCCATGAGAGGCTGAGTCGACAACCACAGTCAAGATCAACAGCTTAAACTCCATTCTGGGTCTATGGAAACAAGAACAACCTTCTGAAATGAGGTCACATTGCTATTTGGGACTGGGAGGATGCCTTTGTGATATGGATTGCACTCTGGATCCCGAGGGGGACTTTTAAACACAGCCACATAGCAGCTCCGGAAATTGTCATAGTGAGAAGGCAGGTTAAAAAAAAAAGCTTTTACTGGCTTGCTCAAAGGAGGCTGCGGGTAGATTGTGGGGTGGAAAACTCCTCTGGAAATGAAAAGTTTTTTTCCTTACATATGCATCATTTCTTCTGGTCCTGAAAGAAAACACAAAGCAGACGAGAGAAGGAAACGGAGACTAGCAGTCATCTTGTTGGTATTCCCACAGCACCCCCTCCTTAAGCACTTGCTGCCATCTCATCCAACTCCACTCAGTGTATTTCCACCCGGCAATGATGCAGAAATGTCTGCGTACTCCAGTTTGATTGTAGTCGGGCAACGTTTATGGCTTTGACGTTCAACTGAGCATGGCAGGACGTCTAGAAACAATTATAACCAGCACCTGCTCTGTCTGTGCTGTGGGCAGGCAGTGACGGATTCCCAGCCTCTGGAACACTAGTGTTCCCTCCCAGCTCAGGATAATGACGGTGACACTCGGCCCCCTTGTTGTCTGGGGAGCTCAAGGAGCTCTCCTCTGAAACCTCAACTTATGGGCATTTCTTTAAGTGAAGACATCAAATTAGTGACTGGAAAGGAAGGCGTAGGAGATGATTATTGGCCACAAGACAAGCCTCAACCGCCTCCAGAGAGCATGTCTCCTAAGTACCAAGTTGGCGGTGACAGCTAGGGGGCCCTGGGTCACCGGGTGGTGTTGAGCGGGGACTCTGGGGCCCCAGCGTGGGACGCTGGCGGGTGCAAGTTCAAGAGGGTCAGGGGCTGATGCCTCCCCATGCCCCTGCCCTCCCCCAGCAAGGGCGCTCTGGGGTGCTGGGTCCTTGAGGCCCCGGCTGGCGGGGCCGCCCACGGTCAAGGCTTCGGGCACAAGCGCGGGTGCGCTGAGGCCTGCGCCTTCCGGGGGTCTGGGCTCAAGCAGGTGGTCGCGGCGGCTCCGCGGGCGGGCGGGCGCCCAGCAGGATGACCAACGACCCCCGGCGCGTCGCCGGCACCCAGCGCCCGGGCGTAGAGGCGGGCGGGGGGGCTGCGCTCCGCTGCCGCCAGGGCCCCCTCCTTCCGCGCCCCCCCCCCCGCGCCAGATGAGCCCGGCCTCGGCCTCGGCGGGCGGCGGGGCTGCCCTCTCGCCGCCCTCCAGCGCCCCTCTCGCCGCCCTTTAGGGGCCGGGCCGCGCCGAGCCGGGCGGCCGCCGGCCGGGGCTGGGGGTTGGGAGGGGCGGGGGTCACGGGCGGGTCGCTCGTTCGGCCGCTGGCGGGGGGCGTGGCCGGGCGGCCGTGCGCGAGGCCGGGCCAGCGGCCGCCACGCCCTCGGGCTCAGACTCCGACTCCGGCTCGGCTTGCCCTGGCGGCGGTGGCGCCGTGAGGAGGAGTCCGCGCTCCTCTGTGGCGGCGGCGGCGGCTGGCTCCAGGCCGGGTTTTGGCGCCGCCCGCCTGCTGCCTCCTGGCGGCTCCAGAACTCCAGCCCCCTCTCTATCAGCCTCTCACTCCGTCTCAATACGTCTCAAGATGGCGGCCAATGTGGGATCGATGTTTCAATATTGGAAGCGCTTTGATTTACAGCAGCTGCAGGTCAGGCTTCTCTCTCGGCCTCTCGCTCGGGGGTGGGGGCTGCGGGCGGTCGCGGCGTCCCCGGGGGGCGCCGGGCTGCCTTGCCGCCGGGGAGCCGCGGCGGAGGGGAGGAGGGGGGTGCCGGGGAAAGCGGGGCCGACTCGGGGACAAGTCCCTCTCACTCCCCGGCCCCCATTGATAACTCGCTTGATCGGAAATTGATCCTCTTTGTTCAATTCATCGATCAGCCCAAAATGGCGCCGGGAGCCGCCGCCGCCACCGCTGCCCCTGGTGTCTGCCCCCTCCCCTGGCGCCCGCCCCCCCCCCCCCCCCGGCCCCGAGCTGCCGCCGCCGCCACGGGACCGGGGAGGGGGCGGCACCGGGCGCCCGCGGGGTGCGCAAAAAAAAAAGAACTTGAGGAAATTTGTGTTTTTCTTTGCTGACTCATACCCTGTATTCTTTTATCTCCTCTCTGAGATCCTTCTGTAAGGGGATGTCCAGTGCACTGCAAATAGGTTTTGGGTCTATACCCGGCCGTCCCCTCTCATTCTCCATGATAAGATTTTTTTGTTCTCATGATGCCTGTTGCCTTATCCCTTTGAAACTTTGTGATCACACAGGCTGGTATGCTTCCTCCATGAGGGCTCTGTTGCTTCTGAGCTAGATGGTTGCTTCTTTACCTTCAAGCCTTTAAGACCCCACACGCTATATCTTTTGGTAGCTGGACACCATCGGCTTTCTTCATCACATTTGCTTATGCAGCCGCTTTGTGGTCAGTGATCGTGTAGGGAAGGTGAGCATCGTTTAATGCCAATTTAATAGAACAATGTTCTTGCAATGAACGAGTCCTTGAGCGGAGGCCCTATGTCCATCTGCTACCTTAATACTAAATCTATAAACATATGGACATAGATCTATTTCCCCATGCCCCTTTGTAAATATATGTACATGCCTTTATTTAGACATCTATAACTGGCCCTTGCTTCCCAGCTCACTCTTCTATACCCTTTGATTTTCCTTTTGTGCCCACTGTCATGCTCAGTCTTCCTTTGGGTTTCAGTAATTCCTCTTGGTTACATTACCCTTGATCACGCCCTACCAGGCCTCCTGCATCCCCCTCACCACCGATTTCCATCACTTTTTGTTCCCTTGTCTCTGGAGTTCTTAACACCACTACCTTTCTTCCCACCTCCCTCTCTCGCATGTCCTCCAGGATGTGCTAGTTCCGTTTTTTTTTCTCCTCCAGATTGTTCGTTCAGCCTATCTTATTTAGACAGACCTGTAGAGGCAATAACATGCACAAAAACAAGAAAGAACAAAACCAAGCAGCAAAATAAACAAAACAACAAAAATCCAATTACAATAAAAGAAAACAAAGGTCAACAAGATAGAAAAGCTCATAGATAGTTTAAGGACTATGTGTTGGCCTTTAGAAGTGTTTTCTAGTCCAGTCTTTTGGGGCACCAAACCCTGACCCTAAAGTCCACCTTTAGCATTTCCTTGGGATCTTGCTGCTCCTTTTACTTGCTCTTCTGCTGTACCCCCTTAGTGTTATGCCTCGGTGTAGCGAGATCAGTTTGGGGGTAATTCCCACACTGTGTCTCCAGTGTTGTCCCCTCTAGGGCTATGGGTCTTTGAGGGACGTTGTGTCTCGTCGTGGGGCTGGCCATGTGGTCTTCTATGTGAACTGACTTCTCTGAGTGGGAACATCATCCTCAAGGTCTGGTGGGACAGGATGTGCTCCACTCTCCCCTTCTCCCCTTCATCTCTGTGTGCTCTGATCAGATAATGTCTCTGTCCAGGAGATGCAAATTCAATGCTATCCTCTGAAATAAAATCTTTGGGAGGGGTTGTGGGGAATATCTGCTCAGATCTTTGGTGTGTCCAGGAGAGAGGGACTGCTCGGCTGGGCACAGCCACGAGGGGCTCAGAACTCTGGCTCCAGAAAATGGTTGTAAGTTTGGCTTTGTTTTTAACCAGTTGTGTGCCTCTGGGTCAACACCTGTGTTTTTTTGAGTTAGTTTTCTGATCCGAAAAGTAAAGGTACTCCATTGTCCAGACTCCCATGTCACCAAGTGATCGATAGGGGCTAACCAGAGCCTGATTCAAATAGTGTGGATCTGTTAGGTGCCTTCTAGACCTGGGGTGGCGATTCTGAGCCCAGGACAACAATAATGTCCGAGAGGTGATATAGGTGGCTCCAAATTGAAACAGGAAGACCACTGTGGAGATTTTGTCCTTCCACTGATGGCCACAGGCCACCACCTCACGTCCTGCAAAAACAGTTTCCATGGCTCAACAGCCAAGCCAGGGGCCAGTGCCTTAAAAATCATATGGCTAACTGGGACAAAGGGCAGACAGATATTTTTTATCATGATGTCTTGAGAAACCCACCTAACCTCCATGCAAATCTTCTGGTGTGAGTTATTTTTGGAAGCAATCATATGCTGACAGTAATTCAAATCTTTCCTTTTGACAATTTGCCTGTACTCTTTTCTGAACCTGAGAAGGTAATCCCTGTGTCCACTAAGAAATTGACTGGCTGGCCTCCTACTTGGACAGTTAGCCTGGGATCCTGGGGACCAAGTGAAACAGAGCACTGACACCTTCATTCAGCTTCTTCAAGCATTATTGTCTCTTGCTTGGGATTTTCTAGGTGTGGATGAGGCCCGTCCTCTCTATTGGAGGGTTGTCTGCTTCTCCTGGGGTATTCAAGGCACTGATTTTTCCAATGTCCTTCTTTCCTGCAGTAGGCACATTGATCCTGCCCCATGGCTTGGCGGTGCCCACAGGTCAGTCTCTCCGTAAGTGGGCCATGCTCTCCTTTTCCTGAGTCTCTGGGGTCTCTCATGGCAATTACTAGTATTTTAACTAGTTTCTTTGTCTCTGTCGTGGTAGGATCATCTCTGTTGTTACACACCCGCTGAGCCACTTGTACCAAATCACTAAGATTTTTCCCGTCAAACCCTTCCCACTTCTTTTTCATGTCTGAGGCAGACTGAGTAATAAAGGCAATACTTATTGCCCTCCTGTTCTCGAGGCCTCCAGGCCGTTAGGGATATAAAGCCCGTAGGCTTCCATCAGTCACTCTAAAAAGGCACGCAGACATTCTCTTGTAAGAGCCTGAAAATTCTCACTGACCTTAGATAAATTCATAGGTTTTCTAGCTGTTCCACTGAGGGCCTGCAAGAGAAACTGGTGATACCTGGTTAGGCCTTCTGTGCCTTGCAAGGAGTTTGGATCTCACATTTTTCGTGCAGTGGCAAAAAGAGTTTCCCTCACATGGGGAGTGCCTGCTGTCTGACCATCATGTCCATTGACTGCTTACTGGGCCTCTCTCTGGCAGGGCTACTGTACCTGTGTTGTGAACAGCACCTGGAGAAGTTGCTGGCAATTTCTGGAGGTGGGCTAATGCATATGGAAAACCGTTTCTATCAAGGAATCAGACCTGCTTTGTCAGAAAAAGGGATTTTGTTGATTCCAATTATACAAATCACTGGAATACAAGGGGATATATACCCAAAAAGGGACTCAGGGGTCTTCCCCAGGTGTTGGGGCTGCTTGCCTTGAGTGTAGAATGGCTGCTGCCGAATCATCCTTCTTGGGGGGTGGGGCGGTCGAGATCCCATACCAGCCCTAGTGTATGTTGGGGTGTGGACTCAGAAAGGAGTTATGAGTATTTCTCTCTCTCCAGCCCCATGCACCTGACAGGGTGGCAGTGATAATGAAGGGTCGTAAGCTAGTTCTCCCACTCCCAGAGTCCTCCTGCAAAAAGGAATAAAGCCGAGACAGAGGGGTATGGGGAGGGGTTGGGGAAGGGCAGCCTCCACCTTAGTGGTTTTAGGACCTTGTGTCTATTTTTTTTCTGGTCCTGCCATGTTTCCTGAAATCTTGAAACAAGAACCCTTTCTGTTGCAGGAGGAAGTAAGTCTTTTGTTTATGCTGGCTTATTAGTGGCAATGTCATTCCACGCATCAATTTTAGGGATCAGATAAGGATGTCCTGGTTCCCCATAAACATAACTATGAACTCTGAGAAATAGGTGAAGGGAAAACGAGTCTTGCATGGGCAAATCAGGAACTCCTTCTGTCCAATCACCTTTAAACAAATTGCGGAGTCTCCAGGCTTTAGGGCTGAAACTACATTCTCTTTGTGAGCGCCTAGAGCAGGGGTCCTCAAACAATAGCCTGTGAGCCACATGCGGATAGCCGAGGACCTTGATCCTGTCCGCCGAGTGTTTGTGCCCCGTTTGTTTGTGTGTTTTTTTTAAACTTCAAAATAAGGTATGTGCAGGAAGCATAGGAATTTGTTCATAGTTTTATTGAAACGATAGTTCGGCCCTCCAACTGATCAGAGGGACAGTGAACTGGTCCCTGTTTAAAGAGTTTAAGGACCCCTGGCCTAGAGAAATCAGAAATCCATAGTTCTGGGGAGAGCACTCCTGTTAAGGAGGTTTCCTTTCTAAGCAAGCCCAGACAGTGGCAATTGGATCTCGGTGCACCTCGAAATGTTGTAGCCACTCTCCATTCCCAGAAAGAAAACTACTCCGACCGCTGGCAAGTTCAACAGAAAAAGTTTTTTTTCCTGAGCAGCCCCAGTCTAATTGACCAAAGGTTTTTATACTTTTGCAATGTGCAGGTGTGCAAGCAGGCAGAGTAGAGAAGCAGGGTGTTGCAGTTAGTCATTCTTAGTTGAACAAAGACTGCTCTGGTCGCTCTCGCGAATCTTCTGAGCATCCATATCCTTTGGGACATTCCCTTGGGCACATCTGCACAGCCTACCTCCCCTATATCAGCTAGTTCATTTACAGTTCATAGCTACTTTATTTACTTTACATGGTGCCTTCTGTCAGCTCATAATGGCTTCACTCTTGTCAAGGCTGTTTAAGCTTTTCCCAGAGATCCTATATAGCCGCCATTGTGGCCATGGGGAAACGGGGCCTGTGACCCTGGCCAAGATGGTGCCCACCAGCCCAAACATGTGGAAGGGCACTGCCTAGGGAGCTGATTGAATAGACCTGGGAGTTAGCCCTGCCTTGTCCTGGGAGCCAAATATTTCCCTTTTCCCCTCCATTCCCTTTCTCCTGGCTTTTCAAACAAGCTGCTTTAGCCCTATAATGCCCAGCACAACATTTTTATAACATTTAATTGAAACTTATCTAGTACCAAACTTATAAATTATCAATGTGACAATTTGGTTACATTTCAAAAACATTGCACGTTTTATATATTTGAATGCCATATATACATATTGATAACTATGAAAGTAAAGAATAAAAATGTTTAAAATTATTTCCTGAATTTAAAACTTGAGGCGTTATAGTGTTAGTGTTCTACCAGTGTAGGTTTGTTCCTTGTTACAGGCTGGTTTTCCTTGGCCCAGGCTTAGGCCAATGGCATATGGAACCCTTCCTGTGTAACTGTTACCTTTAGGCTTTCAGTGTTGCTGCTTAAGGCACTTTTGGGGAAAGCTCTTACTACACAGTTCCACTGCCACGATGTTCCAGACAGAAATTCCAATTCCCTTAAGGTTCCCTGAGCTTCCAGATGCCCCTTCCCTTCAGAGATTTGAGAGTCTGCTCCCGCCAGCAGGCATCTTGGAGGGCCGTGGGGCCATTCCAAGCAGTGGTTCTCCTAGCTTGTCTAGAATAATGGTTGGACTTAAAGTCGACCTCAGTGAGTTGTCTTTGATCCCTTACTTCTTGCTGGGGCATCTTCCTGAGGCAACAGATTCAGGGCAATAAAGGGCTCGCTCTCAAGTGGGGTTTATTGACCTTGAGGCAGCAAGCTCTACATAGCCTTCTTTTGTGCTTTCTAGATGGGACTTAGCAGCTTCATACTCAGGAATTGCCCCCTTGCATGAATCCTGTCCAATTGGGATAGAGTTGACACAGAGGCTAGACAAACAAAAGCTGATACACTATGCAACTTTATTTGAGAAAGGAGAATGGTGGCCAGAGAATGGTACACTTTCCCTTCTAACCCTGATTCACCTGGAACAGTTTTGTAAAGTGATTGGAAAGTGGGCCGAAATGCCAGAAGTTACAGCATTTCTCCTTTTGAGGAGCAGTAGAGACCTTCATCCCCAGTGCACCCAGGAACCCCTAAGGCAGGCATCCTCAAACTGTGGCCCGTGGGGCACATGTGGCCTGACGACATTTATCCCACCCTCAGGGTGTTTTTGCTGCCTCTGCATGTCCTACTTAGTAGCCGATTCGTGCAATGTGCATAGGAATTTGTTCATAGTTTGGTTTTTTTTAACTATAGTCTGGTGCTCCAACGGTCTGAGGGACAGTGAACTGGCCCCCTGTGTAAACAGTTTGAGGACCCCTGCCCTAAGGGATCCTGGACTTAGGGGTTACTAATCTCCCAGCCCTGAAACATCCCTGAACATTCTACCCGTTGTAGGAGGCACCATGGGAATTTGGTCTCTGGGTAATTTACAAGTCTTTTATTCAATTTGAAGCCAAGAAAATTAAAAATGACTCAGACACTTACTTTCTTTTGATCCCTGTTGACTCCCGCTGTAGTATTCCAATATTACAATTTAACGCTATAACGCATGACCTTTTCATTCCATTCAATTAAATGTGTGTGTATAGATAGATAGATAGATAACTATGAAAGTAATTAATGAAAACAAAATTTGTTTGACCAAAGTTAATAATTGAGGGATAATAGGATTAAATAGAAGCATGGTTCTTAGCAGTGGGTCCAAACATTAGGATCATAAATGAAACAGTGATCTCAGTGCACCCAGTAGTTCCCAAACCCTGTACCCTCATAGGGGAAATTGTGGATGCTTTTACTCCCGTGCCTATACTTAGAACGAACAAACACACATGCCTGATAATCCTAAGATTTTTTTTGTTTCCTGTGACACTCACCTAATTTCAAGGGCACTGCCACCTCACAAGCCTAGCCTTGCCTCAGTTAAACTGTTCACCCTTTTGTCCGTTTGTTTGTTTTTCCAGAAGTTCTCAAGTTACCAAGCCCTCTGAACCAAGTGTGCCACCTCTAGGACCACCATCTCCTGGACCACCTCAACCTTATCCATCCTAGACCTGAATGGACAACCCCTCCCAGCAGAGTAGAAAGGGTATGGACCCAAAGCCCCACTTCACCCTTTTGCCAGCAGGAAGGACCTAAAGATGTCGTCGCCTTGTACCCCAAAGATTTGGGTCCATATCTCTTCAGGGTGTAAATTTTAGGTAGCTAGCATAGGGACTAGGTTGTCCATGATACATGCTCAGAGGGCCAAGCTAGCCACCCAGGAAAGAGTGGCACACCGAGCGTGCTCAGAGGTCCAGGTTTCCAGTCAGGAAGGCCAGGTACACCTGGGTGGGTGCTGCACCCACATTGACCCACCTAGGCCAAGTAAATTCAATTCAGCCACTGGGGTCCACCAGGGTTGCCTACCATGCCTCCCTATCTCTCCTAAAACACAATTGGATCACAAACCTGGCTTTGGCGTGAATTCTTTCTCATGCAGAGCCAAGGACCAAGGTATATCTGTCCACAGAGAGAAAAACCTAGGAAAGCTCTTTGGAGGCAGCAGCACTGCACATGAGTGGCTATTGGATACTGTTTAGATGCATGGCTTTCTATTTGGAACTTTTTTTTTGTCTCACCTGAATGGAAAGGAAGAGGTAATACTTCTGGATCACACAGTATCCATGTCCACAAATGAGCTGCTCATTCCACAGTCCTGGCAGTGCCTTTTGAAAACCCTCTGCTTTAGAATGTCACTCCTTGAAGATGGCAGTGGGAGTGGCTGGGGCCAAGTATGCTGCCTCTTACTCCCAGTTGCAGGTTTCTGGATGCTGATTGTATCTCTTACAGCATCAATTAGTGGGCTTGTTGTCTGCCTCAGGCTTTGTTCACAGAGATCCTCCAGCTAGGTGGTGGTGTGTGCGCATAAGCAGAGGCTTCCTGCCAATCCCCCATGAGTAGTAGAGCTCCCATGGTGTGGACTCCATGAAAGCCGTGCTCCAGCCAGCAGGATTACAAAGGAGGGTGGGCCCGGCAGGACAGGGGGGCCATTGCCCCTATGGAATGACCTCAGAACCCCGCCTCCCTCCCTGTCCAGCTCCTGGGACTATGGGCCCTAAGCTTCATGCCTGACTCAGGAATAGACACAGGGTGAGGCAACTCCAGGAGGTGATTTTGCTGATCTAATCCAGCCTGAGATCATCCTTGCATGTGCCCTCTGTCCAGACCTTTTTTTAAATTGTTCATGCAACACTAACCACAATGCATATATACATCGGTTGTGTAAAGCACATTTGTACATTCATTGCCCTCATTATTCTCAAAATATCCACTCTCCACCCCACCCAAGCCCCTGGCCTCAGCTCCTCATTTTTCCCCCTCCATTCGAGCTACCCTTGATAATTTACTAATTATTTTCTCATATCTTGCACTGTCTGATGTTCCTTCACCCACTTTTCTGTTGAGGTTAAATGTAGATCCCTGTATACGGTTTCCGTTTTCCAACCTACCCTCCCTCCACCCTTCCCGAGTCTGCACTCATAACACTGGTCCTCAAGGGCTCATCCACCCTGGATTCCCCATGTTTCCTGTTCCTATCTGTCCAAGTGTACATTCTCTAGTCTAGCCTGATTTGTAAATTAGAATTGGGATCATGATAGTGGGAGATAGGAAACATGTAGGAACTAGGGGAAAGCTGTGTTTCATCGTTATTATCTGGTACCTGTCTTGGTTTATCTCCTCCCTGACACCCTTCTGTTAGGGATGTCCAGAGGACTGTAAATGGGCTTTGTGTCTGTACCCAGCACTCCCTGCTCATTCGCAATGATAAGATTTTTTTTGTTCTGATGATGCCTGCTACCAAATCTTTTCAAAACCTCATGATCACACAAGCTGGTGTGCTTCTTCCATGTGGGCTTTGTTTCTTCTGAGCTAGATGGGCGCTTGTTTTCCTTTAAGCCTTTAAGACCTCACATGCTATATATTTGATAGCTGGGCACCATTAGCTTTCTTCACCACATTTGCTTATGTACCTGCTTTGTGTTCAGTGATCGTGTGGGGAAGGTGAGCATCATAGAATGCCAATTTAATAGAACAGTATTTTTGCAACGAGGGAGTCCTTGAGCAGTGGCCCAATGTCCATCTGCTATCTTAATACAAAACCTATAAATATAGGGACATAGATCTATTTCCCCATGCTCATATATTTAAATATGTACATGCCTTTTTTTAAACCTCTATAATTGACCCTTGCTTCCTAGCTTGCTTTTCTATTCCCTTTGATTTGCCTCTTGGGCCCACTGCCATGCTCACTTTTCATTTGTGCTTCAGTAATTCAGTAATTCCTCTTGGTTCCATTGGTTCCATTTCCCTTGATCACTCCCTACCAGGCCTCCTACATCCCCCTCACCACCGATTTGCATCACCTGTTCTTCCCTTTTCTCTGGGTTTCTTAACACCACTACCTTTCCCCACACCCCCCTCTCTCCCATGTCTCCCCAGAAGTGTTGGTCCTGTTTTCTCTCCTCCAGATTGTTCGTCCAGCCTATCTTATTTAGACAGACCTGTAGATGTAATAACATACACAAAACAAGACAGAGCAAAACCAAGCACTAAAAGCAACAAAACAACCAAAATCCAATGACAATGAATGAAAACAACTCAACAAGAAAGAAGTGGCTCATCGTTAGTTCAAGGTCGGTTTGTTGGCCTTTAAGAGTGTTTTCCAGTCCAGTCTGTTGGTGTACCAAGTACTGGCCTCAAAGTCATCCTTTGGCATTCCCTGGGGACCTTGATGCTTCGTTTTCTTGCTCTTCTGCTGTACCCCCTTAGTGTTATGCCTCGGTGTGGCAGGATTAGTTCGGGCGCATTTCCCACACTGTGTCTTCAGTGTTGTCCCCTCTAAGGCTATGGGTCTTTGAGGGGTGTCTTGTCTCATCGTGGGGCTGGCCATGTGGTCTTCTATGTGGACTGGATTCTCTGAGTGGGAACATCATCCTCAAGTCCTGGTGTGCCAGGATGTGCTCCACATTCCCCTCCTCCCCCTTCATCTGCTCCATGTGCTCCGATCAGATATGTCCCTCTCTCAGAGCTGCAGATTCACTGCCACCTTCTGAAATAAAATATTTGGCATGGGAAGGTGAGTTGGGTGGGAGGATCTGCTCAGATCATTTGATGGTTCAGGATAGATTGACTGTTCGGCTGGGGACAGGTATGTGGGGCTTAGGGCTCTGGCTCCCAACACTGGTTGTGAATATGTCTTTGTTGTTAACCAGTTGTGTGCCTGTGGGTCAACACCTGTGTCTTTTTGAGTGAGTTTTCTCATCTGCAGAGTAAAGGTAATCCATTATCCAGACTCCCATGTCACCAATTGATTGAGAGGCACTAACCAGAGCCTGATTGAAATAGTGTGTACCTGTCAGGCGTGTTCTAAAAACACCTTAAAAGTCGTAAAAACACTATAAATGCCTTAAAAACCCTAAAACATCTAAAATATTTCTAAAATGCTAAGACCACTCCTAAAGACCCTCTAAAACATCTTAAGACCATTAAATACATGGTAAAAGGCTTTCTAAAACACCCTAATGCGCCATAAGTCTTAAAAAAAACTCCTTACGTCCCGAAAACATAATAAATGCCCTAATATTATGCAAATGCCTTAAAACGCAAAATAAAGAACACGTGAAGCCCTAAAAACACGCTAAAAGTCTTTTAAAACCCCAAGAACATCCCTACAAAGCAACCCGAAGCACTATAAAACCCTGTAAAAGTCCAACAGCCTAATAGACATGAATTCACCATGAAAGCAAAAAATAATCCAACAAAACCCTAAAGCCCTGAAAACCAAAACCTAATCCCCCAAAACACTCTAATGCCTTAAGCACCCTAAAATTTTAACAAAACACTAAAAGCCATAAAAACACATATAAGCCTAATAAACACCCTTAAACACTAAAATCACCCTAAAAGCCTTAAAATGTCTGAAAAGCCATAATATTCCCTAAAATTCAAATAACACTCTGAAGCCACAAATAACACACTAAATACCTCCCAAAATATGTGGAACTTCCAAATCATATCCCTAGAAGATTCCCAAACCATGAACTTCCAAAACCACATAAATGCCCTGAAGACAACATGAAAGCCCCAACAAAACATAAAATGCTGGGGAAAAACACATAAAATATTTTAAAATACCCTAAAATCTCTAAGAAACCCTGTAAGATCACTAAAAACACCCCTACCTGCTAAAAAATACCCATACACTCCAAAAAATCACCCGTAAATCCCTTAAAAACTCCCTTAAACCTTATAAAACACCCTTAAAGCCCAAACCACCCTAATGCGCAAAAAAATTAAATGACCCCAAATGACCTTAAAGCCCTAAAAATCACATGCCACAAAAAAATCCTAAATGACCCCAAAATTCCAACTCAAAGCCAGCCTACAAGTCTTTTATGAGAACAGTTTTATCTTTCTACCAAGGAGAAGTTTGTAGGTTCAACCCCTGACCTATGCCCTTACCATATGAAGTTAGTAATCAGTGGTTTTGCAATTCTTTGAAGAAAGATGAGGGTAATTTTATCAGGAGTGAATTAAACTTGTCTAGTGCCTTGAGTAGAACTGATAACTGTACTACATTGAGTCGTCTGGTCAAGGAGCATGGGATATTATCCCATTTGCTGAGGTCACACTTGATTTCTTGTAATTTCTGTAGTTTTCCTCATATAAATCTGTTGTTTTTTTATTCAAGTATAGATATAGATATTTTCATTTACGCTTGGCTATTGTAAATGGTACTACCTGAAAATGTGTATTTCATTAATTATTATTTCTTGATCTATTTCTTCATCCTTCGAAATATTATCAGTTTGTTGTGGTAGATAAACATTAGGACTTTGCATAACTTAGAAATATTACATTTCACAGAAAAATCATATTAATTATGTCGACAGAGCTATAAAAGGAATGTTGCCCTGAATATCTTCAGATATGACAGCTGTTTCATTGAGAAATTAAGCCAGACAGACACAATGTGATGTACATTTTGTTATTTTCATGTGGGTTCCTTCACTCTTCCAAAAAAATTAGGTTCATGAGCCCCTTGGGGAATGAGTTTGAGTTCAGATCAGATGTCTATTTATATATTTGAGTCCTGAAGCCCATTTGATGGACTGTTCTGTTGCTTCCAAAGTAGTCAGTCACTTCCCCACCAATTAGAGAATTTGTCCGAAGCAAAAGTAAAAGTGTGGCGTACGACATTTGACTGCACACCATCTAAAATCACACTCTCATTTGGTGTTGGCAGTTTTACTTGTATTTCAATTGTAAACTACACTTCAGAGTTCAGGCTAGTGAAAACGTTTCAGTGGAAAAAATTTGCACACAACTACGTGCAGTTTGTGATTCTGTTGTTCCCAAGCAAGGCTATGAGGACAAAGATGCACAAGCATGGGGGGCACTGCAGACAATGTGTGAAAGTTTCCAGGAGCTCAGGGGTGGACAGCGGCTGCTAATTCTCCCGTGCTGGCAGTGAGCTATGTGGGAGGGCTTTGTGTGAGGTCCCTGTGGGGTCTCTGAGAAGTCTCCATAAAGGATGCTGAGAACTTCATATGAAGTCTCTGTGCGAGGCCTCTGAGTCTCTCTGGAAGTCTCCAAGGAAGTATGTGTGTGAGGTTTCTCTCTCGGGTATGTGTGAGTGTCCTTGTGAGATGTCTGCTGAATTGTGGGGGGCGGGGGGCAGTTGTTTCGCTGAGGTCTCTGCAGGTCTGAGTGGGCTTCCCTTTGTTTGACCTCACAGCACCATATAAGAGGACCTGGTGGCAGGGGAAAGGGAAGGGGCTTGGTCCATGCACCCCTTGCTGTTCTTTCAGGGTCTTCTCTCCATCTCCGTGCACTTACCTAGCACGAACGGTAGGGTTCAGCAGCGGGTAGTCCGGTGTCCAGCTCTTCACTCTCTCTAGGAACACACCCAAGCTACCTGCTACCCAAGAGGCCCCAGATCCAGGCTCTGCAGATCCAGAATCTGATTTTTTACTGCCACAGTCACTCCAGAGGCTGCCTTGGCACAATCAGGACTCCAGAAACAACATCATGCTGCTGTACCAGCAGTCTCTGGGGCCTATGTCCACTTCCCTCCTCCACCACTGGTGTCAGTCCCCACCCACCCCACACACACACTTGGTGTCCTGACTGAGGCATGGAGGTCAAGGCTCAGTGGATGTCTTCCTCGCCATCCTTTACTGTTTAGTTCAGTAAACAGTAAACCCTGGCCCACCAGGGGTGTTCTTTTAAGCACATGAGAATTTACTCTAGCGGATCAACTAATCATATTTTGGGGGGCCCTCCTGCCTTCTTCTATAATCTGGTGCCCAGGAAATAAAACCCTGGGTTAGAAGCACAGAGGAAACACTGACCACTATTGAACTGGTTTCCCTTATCAAGACAGGTGATGTCTAATCTCCGTGCACATCCTGATTTCCCAGGAGTCTCTAGGGGAAGGGAAGGCTGCTCCCAGTTGTGACTTTCTTTGCAGCACTCAGTCCTTAGAAGCCACTCTCTCCGGAGAACATTCCTAGAGCACGTGCACGCGTGTGTGTGTGTGTGTGTGTGCGTGTGTGTGAAGATCACCAGCCTGGGGTCATGTTTCCTGAGAACATTCCTAGAGTGTGCGCGTGAGTGTGTGTGTGAAAACCACCAGCCTGGGATCATGTTTCCTGAGAACATTCCTAGAGCGTGTGTGTGTGCGTGTGTGTGTGTGTGTGTGTGTGTGTGTGTGTGAAGACCACCAGCCTGGGGTCATGTTTGCTGAGAACATTCCTAGAGCATGTATGTGTGTGTGTGCGCACGCGTGTGTGTGCATGTGAAGACCACCAGCCTGGGGTCATGTTTCGTGAGAACATTCCTAGAGCGCGGACGCGTGTGTGTATGCATGTGTGAAGCCCAAAAGCCTGGGGTCATGTTTCCTGAGTCCTGGCACCCTGTTATTGACTCATCCCCACTCTACCCCACCCTGGCTATCAACTCATCCTTCCCCCAGTCAGGAGATGGAAATCAAGTAAAATAACAGTTTGTCGCCCCACTAAAGATAGTATTGAGAAAGTAACCTTCCCTGCTTGAAAGCTGTGCCTTTGCTATCCAACCCAGTGCTCTCTGTAGGAGATAAAGTTCTGCTGTGGGGGCAGCTAGCTAAAGCTGGGGTGAAGCACCTGGCCGATTCCCCTTTGTAAGCCTGTGTTAGCTCCGCTTGTGTCTTGCGTCATTTCTGGGGATCCTCATGCTCTTTGGCCCCCTTTGCTACGTCCAACGCTTCATATTCTTCTTCACTGTATCCTTCCCTACCCTGTGTCCATGGTGCCTAACCATTAGTGGTTATTACACAGACGCTCATCCTGTACCACTCAGCCTAAGCTGTTGCTCCTTCTCCGGGTTTATATACAGAGGAAGGCATGTGAGCTGTGAACCGGATTTTCCCTTGGTGCAGTGGGTGAGCAGAGTCCCCCGCTGGCAGCCTCCCTAGCAGTTCCCACCCACATGTGTCAGACCTGGGACTTCCATCCTGGAGGTTACCCTAGGCTGGGAGAGAGGCAAAGGTAGCAAAATATGTCATTTCACATTTTGTGACAGGTGTATTGAGGCGGAACCTCCATGCCAAACTTGGCAGCCTTCATCAAATGCACATGTGGGACTTAGACAGGCCGCCACATGTCTCATGCCTGCTTGGTACCATGAGACGCTACTTTGGTCTAAACCTCTTCTGGACCCTCGATGGAATTTCTTGGCTGGATTGCGCCTCTCAAAACCTATCAACTGCAGCCACATAACGTTGAAGACAAAGTAATGGCACCAGGGAACATTCTTCACTGTGTTGGGACCTTCTGAGGTTTTCACAGTAGGGGTGTTACCATAAATCATAAGAGGTGCAAAATGAAGAACTTGGGATGGAAGTGGGTGGGAAACACTGCTGAAAACCTCCTCCAGAGCCCTGCCCTTTGAGAAGTCAGAGCTAGCACTCAGAGAAGGAGACGCAGTATCTAACATAGTTAAAGGTATATTATGCCAACCTCGTCAATGAACTCATGTGGGGTTAATTGAAGGGCAGGGAGATCAATGGCTCTGTGAGCCTAGCCTTTCTGGTCTCTTGCTCTCTGATAGTGCCACCAGGGTGGATATGCATTTGTTAGGTCCCTAAAGCAGCTGGAAAGACTCATTTCCTGGGAGATCCCTGAGGAGAAGCCGCATGGACCTACCCTGTTGCAGCCCTGGTTTCTGCAGCAGCCTCATGGAGAACCTGCCAGCGCACGGACTACAATTTCCTCCTGCAGTCATTGTCTCCCCGTGTGTTTTTGGATTGTGAGGAGGACTTTGTAGATTGGTGTCAGACACATGGGATACTATTGGACTGGTGGTCTTAGATTGAACTGGGTTGGGATGCTTTTCAATGTTCACTTAACCTTTATATAAAACTCATAAAATATGAGTGTATGAATTTTGTTTCTCTAGTCTACACAGACTAACACACATGACACCCCCTCTAGATCCCGCCATGCAACACAGAAGTCACACTTTAATGTAGGAGGGGGAAAATCTCTATTATGGAACAATGAATATCATGGCTGAGAGAAGCCATTAGCCTGTGCAGAACAGGCTAAAGTGGCTGGCATGGATACTTTCCTACTAATCAGAGCAGAAGAAGCGTCTTCTAATTTGCCAGATAAGACATATTCTCGAAGACAGTGACGTGGGCAGTGGTAAGGGTAACTGGAGTAAGCCCACCTCCTCCGCCTCTGCTGCTGCAAGCTGACTGGGCACACAAACACCCTGGGGGGCAATGCCTGAGTGTGGCTTCTGATATTGAATCCCCTGAACGGACAGAAATTTGTGAATACATCCCTGATACAGGTGCTCGTGGTGGGAAGGCTCTGGCAGTCAGGTATCGCCTGGTGGAGGCAGGGTCTCACACTTGCCACTCTCCTGTGTTCTACAAAGAAAGGAGCCCTGCAGCTGGAGGAACATCCATTAACTGAGGCCTGCGCTTCTTTTCGTGGACATAACGTTGACGCAAGATACTCCTGATGACAGCCTGGTGTCCCCTCTAGGACTTGGCCAACATCTGTCGTGAGCACCTGAGCCTCCGTGACCTTGTTAGGAGACACTGGTTGTCTTTGAAGGGGCCCAAGGCTGTGACCACAGGGTAATACGGGCTTTCCTTTTTGCAAAGGATCACCGTGTCCTGTAGATTTTTTGCTGGAGCAAATCCACTGGACAAAGTGCTTCCTCCATTTTTTGCTGTGGCCCTCAGCAGGAAGCTGTCCCTTCTCTGGTGGGAGCTGTGAGGACTTGATCTCAAGGCACTCAGCCAATGCCTTGTCTTGCACAGGCTGGCTTAACCCACAGACTTGGGAGATGCCTCTTCCCACTAATCCTTTTCCATGCTCTTCTGGATTGGGCCATTTATGAGTCTCCCTCTTGTCAGTGGGAACAGCATCCTTCCTTCTCCTTGTCGAGGGGTCCTGAAGGTTGGGGCTTTTGAGCTTCTGCTGCCCCATGTAACTTGCTCTAGCCACCACGAAGCCACTTGGCCCTTGACATATTGGCTTATCCCCAGTGAACAAATGCTGGGGGAGGCAATGGACCACCTGAGAAGGCAAAACATTGGTGGCAGTGAGCACATCAGTGGTGCAGTCCTGAAGGAGCCCGTCAACAGGACAGCATGGAGAACCATCCTCTGCCTCTACCTCCACCTGGAGCTTAATCTCACTGCACACTCGTGCTGTAAGGCTTGGCTTTTCAGGAACTGGAGCACACTTTCCAGGTAGCAGGAAACTTTTACTACATCCTAGAGCCTCGAAGCACCCCCGGGTCCACATCATTGGTTTGAGATTTTGCCAGCACACTGGTTTTGAAAGTGTCTCTATCGTCTAGCTCTATTGAAGAGGACTTCTTGACCACCACCAACCCTGTCTCTTTGGCTCTTGAAGATGGACATTCAGAGTTCACTTCCAATCTGGGGCCTCCTGGGGCACAACTAGCACCCTCTTTCCTTGACCCCTTGCTGGTCAGTACTGGATTTGAGGTTTGCTCTAGGCTCTCTCTCTGGACACTTTCATTCTGGAAGGTTCTGCCAAGGATACTGGGCATGAAGGCTGGAAACGGCTGCCTGAGGGCCAATGAGCATCCACTGTCATTATCAAGTGGGGGGTAGGCTGGGGTTCCCTGAACAGGCTCCTCTGTAGGGGAGCAATCAGCAAAAGGACTCTCCAGGGTAGGGCTTGATTTCTTTGTGGTCACTCTCTCTCCCCAGTCTGCCTGACAGGGTTCTCCCAGGACCTTGACAGCCTCAGTTACTAGGTTAGTTCAATACTTAGGGGTGGCTAAGCAGGTGGACTTTGGAAAGGACATTGCGTTGTCTTTTCTTGTCCTACAGAGGTTTGTGGGCTCAAGGACTTTGAGGGGCATGCACCACCTCTGCCTCATTTGGAGCCTTACGATATGCGAGTCCAGCACCTGTTGAGTGCCCGGGCTGAGAAAGGAAAGGCTCTGCGTTGTGTTCAGATCTTCCAGCTCTCCCCAGGAGGCCACATTGACAACATGTGGGTGGGTCAGGGAAATAGACAAAGCGTGCGTGGTCGCAAGACATGAACGGCAAACAATGCCAGGGATCTGATCCTTTCTAATCTGCTCCACCTTCCTGCACATGTGGACATTCAGGGTGTTTTCCAGTAGGATTTTATTTGGACCCCTTAGGGTGTAAGTTCCTGCGTTAATCCCCTTGTGTATCCTCAAATCACTTAACTCCTTTGAGTCGGCTCCCGGAGTTCCTTTTGGGCAGTAGTTTCCTGATCCCCAGAGAGATAGATTACATTTGGATATTTTCCTCAAGTAATTCCCTTGTCCATTGACCGAGTTGTTCCTCAGCTGGACACCGGCTCTGCAGCACGCAAGCGACGGTCCAGGGTGTGTGCATCTTCCTGGGGACACCGTCTTCATTACATTCTTCCCCTGCTTGTCTCCAGGTGTTGAGCAGGAGCATTCGGGCTGCTTCATATCCAGACAAGTCCCTGGCCATTTTTCCTGAGGCTGCTTTAGTGTCAGAGACTCAAGAGTCCCATTGCCGAGGGGCCCCTGCAATTGAGGGAAGTTCTCTTGGCGGTGGAGCTCCGATTGCTTCAAGCAGCCAGGAAGCTTGGTGTCTGTCTTTGGGGTCTGGACCTTCTGATTGTCCTGGGGATGAGTGGGTTTGCGAAGACAAAAAGCTTCCTGGGGTGGTGGTATCATAAAGGGTAAAGAACTCTCACTTTCCTGTTGTTTCTTTAAAAAATGGCTTTCCAGCTGTTGAAGTGAATTTGGAATGCGTGATTGGGACTTAGTGTGGACGGTAAGACAGGATTCATCACAGGGACTCTTGTGAGGAGGAGGAAAAGGTACTGCGAGTGGGCCACGGGGCTGTGGACTGGGCGGAGTCAGGACTGTAGCAGGCGGTGGGGCCTGGGCTTGGCATGCAGTTGGAAGTAAAAGTTGGAATCGGCCTTCAGTGTAGGGCAAGGAGTGACGTTGCAACAAGAGTGGGTACTCTTTAGCTTGCATTTGAGCTGGTAAGGCATTAGGAATTTCATTAAATAAGACAGTGGGAAACTCTAGGGTGGATCCAGAGACCCTGAGAGCAGCTGCCAGAGACTCGCTGTGCAGAAAAGGTAGACCCCAGAAAAACTCACTGAATTTTTGTGGAAAATGCTTCTGAGCGCTGGGTATCTGCTCTGCTTTGATGCTGGCATTCCAGAAGGGCTGGGGAGGTGCAGTGATCTGCTCCCCATCGAGTGCCTTCAACATATTTAAGGCCTGCAGATGGTATTCTGATACACCCTTTCCTTTTTCTTCCCAAATATTCCATTTCTCTGCCTTTGTGATTTCTATTTCCAGCAGCTTGTGGACATTGGGGTTGAGCAAGGTGGGCCTCCCTACTTCCCCCTGCCTCTTTGTGGGTCCTTCCCGAAAGGTGTCTTCTTGGGGGTGCCAGGTAGAGTGCTCTTTCAGAGACCCAAAGTATTCCAAGGAGGGAAGCTGTAAGTTCTTGGCAGCTGCCCAACACTGGGGTGGGGAGGCAGTAGGGAGGCCTGTGGGATCCTGACTTGTGATGGCTGCCATGGCAGGTGTGGAGCAGCGGTTGTGTGGAGATGGGCTCTGCCTGGGCCTTGCCAACAAGTCATTCTGAGAATGAGTCCCTGTGGGGTGCGGGGCTGGTGAGTCCCAGAGAGTGCTTGGAGGCTGCAGGTAGGCCTTTGAATCCGGGGGTTTGGCACTGGGTGAGGGAAGAGCCAGTGGTGTGGGTGAAAGACTGTCAGGTTCATGGGAATGTGCGCAGTTTGGTGATTGACTCAAGGCGGGTAAGACTTGAGAAGTTGAGATGCACATCTGGGCCCGTGGAAGGGTGGAGTTCTGAGACCTAGGTGTCCGGAATGGATGAGCCGCAGAACCGTGTGGGGCGCGCGTACCGACGTGGACTTCAGCCGTACCTCTATTTCGCCAGCTACCAGAGAGGGCTTGAGCTTTCTGTTGACCAAAGCTGCCAGTGTCAAGTGGGTTTCCCAAGTGGCTGCAGGAGACAGAAGGACCAGATTACAGCCAGGACTGAAGGGGCAAGAGACCTAGCAGGCTAGCAAGGGTCGGTGCAAGCTCAGCCCCTCCCCAAGCCTTGATGGCCTGCTCTTCCTGCCCCACCCCACTGCCCGGGACTCCTGTCATTCTCTGCCCATCCCTGAAAGTGTCCCCCAAACCAGCGCATCCCAGCTGCTCTGCAGCCCGAGGCCACACAGGCACCCTGGTTGGAAGATGCACCCCGCGGTGAAGCAGGAAGGTTACTTACTTCTGCCTAAGACGCAAACGCAGGTTCTGAGCGCCATATAGTTCTTGCAGGAAGCTTCGGAAAACTGGAAATCAAGAGAACCGTTATGGTGCAGCCCTCCCAGAGGACCGAAAGGAATGTCACACGGGCTGTGCACTTAGGACGTTGGACTCTCCAGAGCTCAAGGTCAAATGATAGCTTACTCCCACGGGCAGGAGGTGCTTTGGCATTTCAAGGAGCATCGGTTTCCAATATTGTCTGTGGGGTCTCAGTGAGCAATCTGAACCTTGGCAAAGTTACACAGCTTATCGCAGTTACCCCTCAATGTTCCACCTCCAAATCCACCAGAATCTGCTCCTGACACCCCCACTGCTCCCTACTGGGTCCTACCTTGGCCAGCCTTCATCCCATTCTAGGCCCCTCCTGTACATCTGGGAAATATCTGGGTTCTGTTTCCATCCACAGTATCCTTTTGTTCAGGATTATTACCTGAGAGAGACGGGCTGTTGCCACTGGCATCCTGCAGAGGAGGGGACAGGAGAGCTTACAGAGTTTGGTTGAATGGGCAGAACCTTACCTTTCAGAGCGTCACCTTTGTCCCTTGACCTGCTGCTTCTCCTTGTCTCCACCTGAGGCTGGGGCACAAGAGAGGAAGTCAGGCTGGAATCCAATCCTGCGTCTGTTCTTTGTGACAAACTGCAGGCATTTACTGGTGATTAGAAGAATGACAATCTCCATGGAATGACTAAAGCCCAGAAACCAGCTTCTGTGTGAGACCTAGAGTGCATTTCTTCCGTCAGCCTTCCTCTGCTCACGGAGAGCACACACTCTCAGCACTCAGTGTTCTGGTGGGCAAGATTTTGATTATGGAGGCTGAAGCTCTGGGCCAGCCCTTGACCACTTCCTCCCCGGGGTCAGCCATGCTTTCTCAATTAGCCCAGACAGAAAAGGAGCCTTGGCCCAGAGACTGGAGCTCAAGGAAAGAGACTGAGGACCCAGTGATGAGAGCTGCCCTTTGAAATGTCTAGTCATCTAGTCCTTAGCCACTGCGTCACTATATTGGGGATTTTTACCTATTGCCCTCTATAACAACTAGAGATGGGAGGTCTGAGATCTTCAAAGAGAAATATTTTTGAATGCTCATCTGACTGGCAAATGATTTACATATCATACGAGTCAATAGTTCAGTCGTTCAATCAGATCAAGGGCAATGGTACAATCAATGATTACCATATCCATTTTAGAACAACACCCCCCCCCCCTCCATGGTTAAATTGCCTTCAAAAGGAGTTGTGTAATCACAGTCAGGTCTAAAGCTCTCTGTCCCCTCTGGCCTCCTTCATTTTTTCGTCTTGAAATCAATCCCCCTTCACTCCCTAGCTTCCCGATGGGGAAGTTCTCCACACTGCTGATCTCACAATCCCTCCCTCTGCCATGAGATCTCTCCACCTGCAACTCTGTCAACCCTTGTGTCCATGATCATGATGCATCCACGCCTCCTGTGCTTCACAAACAGGGAAAGCCAACAGAAATAATGAAAATCAACATAAGCCGGCAAGGATAAAATGATACCAATGCAGTGAACAAAGTCCTAACAGTGAGTAAGGACGCACCAGCCCTCATCAACATTCCAAAGCCAGGGCTGATGGTCTCTTCTTTCTTGAGATTTCCCCTATCAGGAAATTAATTACGAAAGGAAAAATTTATAAAACAAGGAAAAATCAATCTCTCCTATGGCTGGGTTGAGAATTTCTTACCTTTATCCTTTTCCTGGGTGGTCGCACAGGTGGAGTATTTGGAAGGAAGGGGAGGACCAGGAAGAAGCAACCCACTCCATACAGGATGCCCAAGGTCAAAACAGTGAACCAGGTGGGGTATTGGTAGGTCAGCCAGGAAGCACTTTTCTGTTCCAGCAGAAAGAGAATCTCCTCCATCTTCTGGATACAGCGGTTGCACTCAGGCAACTGAGCACTCTGAGTCCCCTCTGGCTTCAAACCCACTTGCATCACAAACCTGGGCCCACATCACTAAAGGGTCACAGTGGGGTGGGAGGTGACAGCAGGACAACACATAATCCCTCCCTCTACCCTCCAGCTCATCACATCCCTCCCCTGCTCTGGTCTTCTCTCTCCCACTGCCTGCTCTGGGCCTCCAAAGTCACCAGCTGCACCTGATGGAATGGAATCTTAGTGCAAGTTCTTATTCATTCCACCTCCCACCTAGGTATTACCTGCTTCCTTGGCAAGTTGCCTGAATCATGACCAATTTCATAGGCTTAGAATATCTGAAGTTGTCTCTGTCCTCAATGAAAACCTTCTCAAGTCATGGTTTTACTTTGTCTTATCCAAGATAGAGAACTTAGGTTTATGTAACATTTATTTAGCTTTATGAATGTTGGATGAAAAGCTTGGAATTTGACTTCTATGACCAGGAGAGTTATTCAAGAGCTGAGGTATATCTCTCCCAGGAGAGAGATCTAACAAATTTTCTGCCAGATGGTACATTTGGGGAGACAAGGAACACTTAAGCATTAATCATTCTTAACAGTGTCCCCTGCAAATCTTCCTTGTGTGTGACTACTGCCCATTTAGGGCTTGCTCTGGGAACACTTGATGGGGTAATAAGCCTTGCAACAATTCAGGCTCAAAGGGCAAGCATCTGGCTGAGCAAAATAAAGAGATAATATGGATTGAGTTGTGTCCTTACCACTACCACTTGAGATATTCCCCCAAAATTCGTTGGAACCCTAACACTGAAGGCTATAATCTGATTTGGTTATGTGAGGGCTCTCTCTGGGAGAAATGTACCTCTGTCCTTGGCTTCACACAAGAACCAATTGACGCAGAAACCTAGTTTGTGATCCAAGTGACTTTATAAAGGATAGAAGAGGCAAATATGCTCGTGGGGGGTGGGGGCGGACTGGACAGCCCACGCGCGCTGGGTTGCATGACAGCTGGTGGGAGGCCCCCACCCATACCCTGTTGGTAGGCATGGCTGACGGTACTGTTTGACCCCATTGACTGAATTAAGCCCACCTGGTCTAGATGGGGGCCCGCCCAGGTTGACCTGCTTCCTGTCACAAGGACCTAAATGTGTGCATCTTTCCAGCCTGAAGCAGCTTTCAACTGTCTGTGATGGGGAGGAGGTTTGGCATGCACAGCGACCACCCTCAGTTCTGCCTCTACTTACCTAACAGGTACACGGCATTTCTTTTCTGTTTTTTAAAACAACAACAAAAAAATCATTTGTAATCTTTCTATTCCAGCGGTGCTAGGAGCAAGGCAGAGGCAAAACCCAAGAACAGGGTTCTTCTCTGTTGAAGCGCGATAAACTCACGGGGAAGCAAACAAGCATCTTCATCCACGTGAAGTGAATCTGTGAATCAGCAGCTCCCAACTGACCAAAGCACGCACAGAGCAGCCCAGCATCAAGGTCCGTTTCTGTGCACTGCTCCCACTGTGAGGAAGAGCTTCATGTGCATTAAAAGGGAACTTTTGTAATATTTGAATTTTGAATAGTGGTTTTTGTCAGAAACTGGAAAAAAATCTCAAAGCCTGAAGAAACTCCTTTCTAGTACTGAACATTCAAGGGAGCCTGTAGAAGCCTGAAATGATTGCTAGGTGACCACCTGGATCTGCTTGTTGAGTGAAAGTGGCAGAATAGCAGCAATAGAGCAGCGGGTTCATTCTGACCACTGACACTCGTGGACCTGGTTTACAGGCAGTAGAGAAGAAGATGAGAGCAGGTTGACTCGTTTGAAGTCCATGACCTACTCTGAGGGGACTAGAGTTGTGGAGAATTGGTGATGGGGCCAAGGCCTAAAGGCAATGCGACCAATGGACACTGAGGTGAGGCCAAGAGAGGGAGCCCACATTGACTTGACCCGAACCCGACCAGATGAAGAGAAGAATGTTGAGCCTGTGCACTGGTATATACTGCTGCAGACTGTATAGACGAACTGTCCTGCTTTGACTTTCTTGTGGATGTGGACTTCACAAGGTTCCAACTGGCATGAAGACTCTTTATATTGAAGAATATGATTGTCTCCTCAGAGCACTGGGTTGATGGAAGTAGGCAGTAGAGAAACTGGATAGCCAAAATGGGCCAGATAAAGGCGTGAAGTGGCTAGCTTACAAGATTTCATAGATACTGGAATATATTCATAGAATTATAGGATTAATATGTGGGTGTACCTTACCTGCAATTGTTAAGCATAGGATATTTTTGTTTCATCACTTACAGAATATTATGTTTAAAGGAGGGTGGCACGGAGTGAAATGTATGCATTTTCATATTATACTGTTAGATACTGATATGATTCTATTATTGTTTTGAAATTATATACGGCTAAAGAATTTTGTGAAAATGTCAAATGGACAAGGGGTGGTCTGTTGTAGTTATACAATCTGGTGTCAATTTGGGACTTGAGAGGATTAAGAGTGAAGGGGTAGACTCTAGTCTCTCTATTGGGTTATGGCCAATGAGGCCTCTTTGTGGGCCTGGCCTTCCCGTCAGGGTTCTGGGAAATCTGGTATTTCCTCCTTGGAGGCAGGAGACTATCTTTCTGCTCATTCCCTGAGAGATGTCCTACTAACAAGACACATGGCACCACACTGATAGAACCCATGCCCTGGGAACTGGAGGAGCCACATGGAGACCCTGCCAAAGCTGAGATGCTTCTACCACCACTGGATGCAGAAGACTTTGCAACTACTGACCTGTGATCTTCCTGCATTTGGGGTCATTGAAGGTGTTTCATGAGTCTGAAGAGAACATTATAGATTGATATCAGACATGGGCTAATATTGGACTTATGGACTTGATCTTGGTTGGGCTGGAATGCTTTCTCAATATACAACTGTTCTTGTATATAAAGGTCTTTCCTATACACATCTGAGTGTGGATTTGTTTCTCTAGTCTACCTGGACTAACACTCATGGATCCCTTTCAGGACTGTAAGTTCTGTTCCCCTGACTGCTGCAAAGTATGTGACAGAGAAGAAAAGGGAGAAGAGTGAACTGTACCCATTTATTGAGGTAAGAAAAGTGATGAAGGAGCATGGCCGGTTCCCCAAACTTCATGAGTGGAAAAATGGGCTCTTGGCACAAAATGACATTCAATCTTCACCAAAAGATTCAGGGCTAAATTGCTGCCCTATCTCTGACCTCAGCTTTTGTTTTATTTTAATTCTCATATAATTCACATATATCATTCAATACTTCAGTCATATTAAGATTTGTGTAATCCTCACCACAATCAGGTTTACATCATTTCCTTCTTTTATATTCATTTTTGTTAGCCCCCCCCCCTCACTCCCCCAAATCTTCCCTGCCTGTCCCTAGGTGATTGTTAATTCTGTTAGTGTCTCTCTGGATTTACCTCTCCTGGATTTCATATGTATTAAAAAAAAATACAAAACAAAATCAAGAAACAAGTAGAAAAGAAAAACTAACAATGATAAAAGAGAGAAAAACCTCAATCGAACAGAAAGTGAAAAATACTAAAAACTGGAACCAAATTAAAATTAGTCTGAAGAGATCAAATGATCAGGTGTTACATTTGAACTTAACTGTATCTGTTCATGTCCATGGACTGTGGTCAGAGGGAATTCACCCCACATGTGCATTTGAGTCCTTTTGCAAACTGGGTGTTCCGAACTTAAGCTCTGATTCTTGTTCATACCTGCAGATTGAGATTCTCTTATTTATCACCCTGGCATCACACTGGCTGTGCTGCTTGTTCTGGGCGGCCTTAGTTGATATCTCACTTAGATGGCTGCTTATTTTCAGGAAAAAAGGTTTAAGTACAAGGCCCTGTTCTTTGTGATGGATGTGCACCAACTGATTTCAGGGTTTTTTTACACCCTATGCTTTCCAGTCAAATATTCACTTGAGGTAATTCAAAACACTCACTTGGCTCGATGACGCCAGAATAGCTCCCCTCCATGCAGTTCCATGGAGCTCAGCATAGTTAGGGCACAGTGATGAAAAGACGATTGAACCATGTACTGAACGTTCAGGTTTTTCCCTGCTTTTGAAAATCTGTTTGCGCTTGTAGAGTAAATGTTTTGTACTTTTTAAGAGTGTAAAAGAAATAGATGGAGGGATTCAGAGAAAATGGCGACCAGATAGGACCCATCTATCTGGAGCTCCTGCTGCCAGACCAGAAAAATAGGAAATTAGGTGAAGGAAACGGGGAGGTGGAGTTCTGAAATTAGAACTAGGGTAACAGGGTTTCTCCTGAACCCCTTCTTTTGTGGGATTTCCACTCACAAAGCAAACCAAGAATGCTTTAAAGCACTATAATTTTGACGAAGTGGCAGGTGCCAGATATGCCCTTGCCTGGAGCAGGGATCCCTGCAGGTGGACGCCCTGAGAGGGGGCAGAATCTCAGACACGAGGGGAACCCCACACTGAGCTCTCCATGCGGTTGGATGCCTTGAGCTCACGGTCAGGGGTTGGTGGTGGGTAGCCATAATTTAGAGTAGAAGAAAAAATATATTATTACCTTAGGAAGATCATGGTGTGGGAGAAAAAGGCAGAAAGTCGGGAGTCCAGGGAGCAAATTTAGTTCCAATTGGCCGACTAGCAAACAACCCCCCTGATAAGCTGCATCTCCCCCTCTGGGGGTCAGCTTGACAGCCACCAAATCTGAGCACATCACAAGTAGAATTTTTTTTAAGGGTGAAACATAAATGATTGGTTTAAAACTCAAACCCAAGTCTGGTTGCTCAGCTCCGAGCACCACATAGGGGAGTCCCTTAACATAAATCAGCATAAGAAGCAACCTAGCTAAGGAATGCCAGAACTCAGCCACAGGGCCTGGCAGCTTTTACCATAACAAAGACCCGCTGTAGCAGTGTCAGCCTTAAACAGCACTGAGCTGTAGCCCAGAGACTGTGGGAGACAATTTCATTCTAGCTGGCCAGAGGGATAAAAAAGAAAATCCTCTGATCTAGGAAGCATCAGCAGTCTAGATAGGACAACAAGCTTCCCTCTCAGTGATTCTACACATAGCTGGGGAGGCCCTGCCGGTCTTGGAGCCCTAGACGGGGCTGAGGGAGCCCCCCAGTGCCCCCTCCCAGCCCCTGCTGCAGTGCTACATGCAGCACAAGGCAGGTACTCCAGCACCCAAGTGACCCCTGGCCACGGGCGCGATCTTGCTTTTGAAGTAATCTCACACAGCATCTGTGGAACCCTACATCAGGGATGGGAAAGTCCATTAACGCATGCCCAGGAGAGCCAGCATAGGAAAGCTGGATTTTCCTGCCCGTGGGCTCCGATGGATGTTGCACCTGGAGCAGCCCACCTGGGCCAGATGATTGCAGTTCAGCCAATGGGATTGACCTGGGGTCCTTCACCAGCCTCCCCGGGAACCCTTGAAAAGGCAGGAACCAGAAGGGAGAGGGGTGGTCTGGTCGTCTTCCTGGGAGGAGAGAGATCCTTGCATGACCTGAGGCAGTCTCTGCCAGGCCCCATGGTCAAAGGAATCCTATGGGTGCCTTGTAAAACCTGAAGCTTCTTTTAACTCTCATTAAATTCACTTGGATCACGAGCCTGGCTTCCGCATGAACTTTTTCTCGCGGGGAGCCAAGGACTGGGGTTGGAATTTAGGCCAGAGAGAGAGACCTTACAAGTCCATGACCCCGTGACCTTGAGGAAGAGTTGGAATTCCTCTGGCCTCAAGGACAGGTGATCAAGTATCATTACCTCCTTACCCACTGCTCTACTTATTCTCACTTTATTCACTAGCCCTTCTAACTTTTCCACCGCACTCAGTTTCAACGTGCTCAGGTTGGTGTTGGGCTTTTATTTACTCGCTTTCTTCTTTATCCCTCTTTTTTCCCCTTTTCCCCTCTTTTTCCTCTTCTCTCCCACTCTCTCCTCTCATATGCCACTAAAGGCTTCCAGGTCACTTCCCTCCGCTTAGGGCAAATCAACCCAAATAGCAGGAGGCACTCCAGCCTGCCCTGTGTGGGAGTGCTGTACACCACACAAGGCACCTGGGACAAACACCTACAGTGCGCTGCACCGTTGAAGAAACCTCCGTCATGCCTCTAAGGTGATCTCGTCAACTAGGGCAATTCTGCCCAGCACCACTGGGTCCCGGCATTAAAAGGGCACACTGCCCTGCCATGTTGGAGCAGTGTCTAAACCGCTCTGGCCCTTCATCCAAGCAATCAGGGATCAGCTACTACTTTATACTTTATTTCCTCCTTCTCTCTCTCCTTGCTCTTTACCATCACAGCCAACCTTAGTGAACTCAGTTGGATTTATTTCCTTCTTTCTCTTTATTCTCTTTTTCTTTCTTTCCTCTTTCTGTCTTTGCTTTCTTCACCTCTCTCTTAGCTTGTACGATTCTCTCTGCTCCCTCTCATTGCTTGCACATACCACTGCTGGTTTCCAGAGCCCTACACTCTGCCTAGGGCAACCCTGTCCTCCTAGTGGGCAGCCTGACCCCTAAGACAGTACTGCACACAGGACGAGTCAGAGCTACACACAGCATAACACAGGGGCAGTTATTTCTTTAACCATTTAAAAAATACTCTCTCCTCCTCCTTCCTTTTCTCTTCTCTCTTTTTCCTTTTATTGGACTCTTCTTACAGGTTTTCTGCTTTTCTCCGCTCCATCTAGCTCTTCTCTACTTCCTACCACAGCCTCCACAGATTTGGTTCTCCTTTTTAGTTGTTTTCTTTTCTTTTTTTTTTTTTTTTACTGTTCTCACCTTTGTTTACTCTGTGCATTTTAGTTGTGTGTGGGTGAGTGGTTGTCAGTCTGGTTGGCATTATTGCCCCAGTCTGTGTCTTCCTCTTTCTCTCTTTTTCCTCTCCTTTCACTCTCTTTCCCATCACAAGACAATAGCTGTCTCCAGGCCACTCCCCTCTGCCTAGGGCAAACCTGAAGGCCCAACTGAGGGAGCTCCCACCCCCCACTTATTGGTGTGGCAAGCAGCTGGGGAATTCACGCTGGTCCTCTCCCACACACCAGGCCACAGGTTGTTCTCCCCTATAAAAAGTGGGGGCATCCCCAGCCTAAATCCTGAGGTCCTACAAGTGACTGGGGGAAACGCCTGACCACCACTTGTGAGGCTCCACGCTACTGTGGGAACATCCACCCAATCTCCAAGGCGATCTCTCTGTACATCCCCTTGTCTAGCCAGATTTGTAAAGTAGAATTTGGATCATGATAGTGGGGGGAGGAAGCATTTAGGAACTAGAGGAAACATGTTTCATTGTTGCTACCCTGCACCCTGACTGGCTTATCTCCTCCCCACATCCCTTCAGGAAGGGGTGTCCAGTTACCTACCAATGGGCTTTGAGTCTCCACTCTGCACTCACCCTCATTTACAATGACATGATTTTTGTGTTCTTTGATGCTTGATATCTGATCCCTTCAACAGTTCATGGTCACACAGGCTGGTGTGCTTCCTCCATGTGGGCTTTGTTGCTTCTGAGCTAGATGGCCGCTTCTTTATTTTCAAGCCTGTAAGATCCCAGATGCTATAACTTTTGATAGCCAGGCACCATCAGCTTTCTTCACCACATTTGCTAGTGCACACATTTTTCTTCAACCATCATGTTGGAAAGGTGTTCATCATGGAATGCCAATTTAATATAACGTGTTCTTGCATTGAGTAAGTATTTGGCAATGTCCATCTACTGCCTTAATACTAAGTCTATAAATATATGCACGTTGATCTATTTACGAACCCTCCTGTATAAATATATTTACATATGTACATGCCAGTATGTAGACCTCTAGAAATACCCTTTGTCACCTAGTTCTTTCCTCTATTTACTTTTACTTTCCTCTTGTCCGACTATCATGCTCAGCTTTCACTTGGGTTTGAGTAATTTCTCTTGGTTACATTGCCCTTGCTGAATACCTACCAGGCTTCTCACACCCTCCTTGCGACGGATTTTGGATTACTTGTTGCTCCCCTGTCGCTGGATTGGTCAGCATCACCTCCTTACCCCCTCCTCTCTCTCTCCCATGTCCCCGGGAACCATTGGTCCTGTTGTTTTCTCCTCCAGACTATTCTTCCAGCCTATCTTATCTAGATAGATCTGTTGAGATAATAATATGCACCAAAAATCAAA
Organism: Tenrec ecaudatus; assembly: GCF_050624435.1. Lineage (NCBI taxonomy): Eukaryota > Metazoa > Chordata > Mammalia > Afrosoricida > Tenrecidae > Tenrec > Tenrec ecaudatus. The sequence goes on along the minus strand of NW_027458025.1, from coordinate 94,336 downwards.
CCATAGCAAGATAGGCAATGGGTGAGAACACTGTGATGACAAATAAAAACAACAACAGAAAACCAATGATCAATAAAAGAGTAAATTAATTAAAAGACAAAAAAATTTTTTAAGAAAGAAAAACCTGTAAATAGATCAAGGTCTGATTTTTTTTTCTATAGGTGTGTCCTTCAGTCAGGTCTGATGGCGTATCATGCTCTGGCCCCAGAGTCTGTCCTTTGTACTCCCTCAGGGGCTACCCGCTCTGCTCTCATGGTTGCTCTGCTGCATGCTTTTAGTGATTTGCCTCCGTGTTGGAGGGCCAGTCGGGTCAGTCCCAACACAGAGTCTCCGGTATTGTCCCCATAGGGCTCTGGGCCAGCAAGGGATGGCATGTCTCATAGTGGGATCAGCCATATGGTCCACTCTGTACATTGGCTGTTCAGAGTGCCAAAATCATCCTCCAAGCCTGGTGGACCAGTGTGTGCTCCACTCTCTTCCTCCCCCTTCATTTGCCCCTGTGTGCTCTGATCAGACATGTCCATCTCCCCTAGCTACAGGTTCAGTGCCGTCTTCTAAAGTAAATTCTTCTGGGGGGAGGGGCAGTTGTCCACGTAGCTGGTATGGAGGCTGGACCATCCACTTTTCATTTAGGATCAAAAGCATCTAGCTTTTAGCATTAGGTGCTATTGAGTCAGTTCCAACTCAAGGCAGAATGAACCACTGCGCAGTCCTACACCATCTTCAAAACTGTTGTTATACTTGAACCTAACATTTCAGCCTTTTCCAGGGACTGGCATCTCCTGATAACATATCCAAAGCATGTGAAGTCTCCCCGTGCTTGCTTCTAAGGACCTTTCAGACTGTTCTTCTGACACAAATCTGTTCATTCTTCCAGCACTCAATGGTATTTTTAATATTCTTGGCTAGTGTCATCTTGATGGGTTGAAACACTATCTCGCTCTAGTGTTGATGTACATTTTTCTGATGCCTAATTATACTGAGTATCTTTTAAGGTAATCATTTAATTTTTATGGCATTTTGAAAAGATGTCAATGAGGTCTATTTAATTTGTGTTCAGATGGAAACACATATCTCAAACTAAATATGTGACAGTAGAATAAGAATCCATTTTATCCTAAATACTTGAGATATTTATACAGCCTACTCAAGTTTTTATCAACATAGATAAGGTGGCGGTGGTGGTGGTGGTGGTGGTGGTGGTGGTGGTGGTGGTGGTGGTGGTGGTGGTGGTGGTGGTTTTTAAGAGTTAATCTCTAAATAGGGGACTGTAGTACTGAGCACTGAATCTCCTTTGCTTGATTAATTTTTATGTTAGGGAAGTAATACAAGGATTCCATCAAATGACCCATCAGTTTGAGGAAAAAGCATATCAGAATTGATGGTCAAAGCCTATATGGCTTTATGGTTTAGTCTCTAGGGGTATGTAATGCTCTTGTGAAAATAGTATTCCTCATGATAATAACGAGGAACTGGTGGGCTTCCAGGGCTGGGAGCTGAACTGAGGGGCAGTTCTACCCTGTCTAATAGGGTCACTATGAGTTGGCAAAGACTCGATGGCTGTTAGTTTGGTTTGTTTGACTTGAGTACTGGCATTCAGTGTGTTTATCGAAATCAATAAATTACAAGCATTTAGATGTCTATTTTTTACATACAAAATTTAAATCCCCCAAGCCTCTGAAAACTGCGAAGATTTCACAGCACTAGGTTGGTACTCTCCCATCCAAGAATCAGTGAAACTTGCAGGGTGTGAGGCATTCAGGCTCCCTCAGTTCCTCCTACTGCCTTCCCTGACCCTGGTCACTTGCTTCTATTACCTCTCTTGGACCTTACATGCATTTGAATTAGAACACCATAGAGTACAGTGCTCTACATGTGCAGCAGCTCTAACCATGTCACTCTCTGTCTCTATGAAGCCTCTTCCAACAAAATTCAAATGCGATTGTATGTGCACACATAAACACACGCATGCACCAGAGCACCCTTCTTAACAGAGAGTCAGGAGGGTCTCTTATTTGCTGTCCTCACTTTGGACACAAGTCCCTTGATGATGAGTAGGAGAAAAGGAACATCAGGTAGTGGGGGAAACCCTAAGGAGGAACAGAGGAGAGCTTTAACTAAGAATAATGCTACTAGGGGAATGATGGCATGTGAGGAAAATTAGATACTTCCAGACTGTCAGATTTTTCCATACAGCAAAATTAACTTTTCTAGTTTTGTCTAAAACTGGCCCCAGGAAATTTCAAATAGCACATCTCAGATTATCTAACCTACAAAGGAGTAGCCGGCCTTCCACCCACCCCCACCCCACCCCCGCCAAAAAACCAAGCGGTACAAAGCTCCACTGGGTACACATTTCAAAATATACATTCTCCTGTTTGGGCAGGCATCTGGCAACTTGCTCCGAGCTAGTGCACCCACACTTTTTTCCCAAGGCCATTGCTGGTGACAAGACCTTGTGCTCTTCTCACAAGCCAGAATGCAAACATAAATCAAGTCAGTGTAAGACGCCATCATCACCTCACTCAAATACACCTCGTCAAGTGAACTCAAACTTCAAGAAGATGCTCATTTGTTTGGTTTTGTTGATGTGAGGGTGATAGTGCATTTGGAGTTTAGTCATTGCACTAGGTCAGACTGTTAATCAAGCTTCCTATATAGAGGTTCTGAAGATATTGTGTAAGAAGGTCTGAGTTGTCTGGCTAGACCAGAGCTTGCACACTGCTATTGACTAGAAGTTCCGACACACAGAATCCAGGACAGATAAACCCCTCAGGACCAATACTGAGAGTAGCAACACCACGAGGGAAGGTAGGGGGGAGAAGCAGAAGAAAGGGGAAACCAATCTCAATGATGGACATACAGCCCCACTCCACCACCCAGGGGAACAAACAGCAGAAGTTTGGGTGAAGGGATACAGCAGAGGCGTAAAATATAAAACTAAAAAGTATGTATAAAGTATCAGTGGTTCACGTGGGTGGGAGGAGGGGAAAAAAGGAGCTCAAGGAGAAAGAACATGTTTGGAAATGATGATAGCAATGTATGTACAAATGTGCTTCATACAAATTGGTGTATGAATTGTTACAAGAGCTGTAAGATCCCCCAATAAAATGATTTATTTAAAATAAAAAGGACTGATTAGTGGTAGACAGGGGACTGGTTTTGCCACCATGACAGTGCACCTGCTCACACAAAAAAAACAGCATGCCTCTATCGCCCGATCTGATCCCAGCACACCGAGGCAAAATACTAAGGGTGTACAACAGAACAGGAAGGGGAACAGAGCAACGAAGTCCCCAGGGAATACCAAAAATAGACTTTGGGGCCAGGGCTAGCTGACCCATCATACTCTATGAGAAAACACTCCTAAAGGCCAACAAACAGTCCTTGAACTAACTAAAAGCTTTTCTTTCTTGTGTTTTGTTTTGCTTTTTGTCATTGGCTTGTTGGTGGTGGTGTTGTTCTTTTGTTTCATTTTGTTGCTTGGGTTTGCTCTGTCTCGTTTTTGTGCATGCTATGATTTCCACAGGTCTGTCTAAATGAGATAGGCTGGATGAACAATCTGGAGGAGAAAACAATGGGACTGACAGCTGGGGGAGGGAGATGGGAAAGGGGGGTGTAGGGAAAAAGGAAGTGCTGTTAACAAACCCAGGGACAAGGGAACACCAAGTGATCCAAATAGATGGTGAGGAGGGTGTAGGAGGCTTGGTAGAGTGTAACCAAGAGTAATGTAACCTAGAGGAATTACTGAAACACAAATGAAGGCTGAACATGAGAGTGGGACAATCAGAAAGTAAAAGGAAATCAAGGAAAGAGGTAGGAAGCAAAGGGCATTTATAGAGGTCTAAATAAAGGCATGTGCATATGTAAATATATTTATGTATAACGATGGGGAAATAGATCTATATGCATATATTTATAGGTTTAGTATTAAGGTAACAGATGTACATTGGGCCTCCATTCAAGTACTCCCTCAATGCAAAAATACTTTGTTGTATTAAAGTGGCATTGCGTGATGCTCACCTCCCCAACACAATTGCTGGAGGCAAATGGGTGCATAAGCAAATGTGGTGACTGAAGTTGATGGTGGTCGGCTATCAAAAGTTATACATTCTGGGGTCTTAAAAGCTTGAAGTTAAACAAGTGGTCTTGTAGCTGAGAAGCAACAAAGCCCACATGAAAGAAGCACACCAGCATGTGTGATCACGAGGTGTCGGAAGAATCAGGTATCAGACATCATCGGAACAAAAAAATCATATCTTTGTGAATACGGGGGAGTGTGGAGTGAAAACCCAAAGCTCATTTGTAGATAATTGGACATCCCCTTACAGAAGGGTAGCAGGGAGGAGAGGAGCCAGTCAGGGTGCACTGTAGCAACAATGAAACATACAACTTTCCTCTAGCTCCTAAATGCTTCTTCCCCCACAACTAAAATGATCCCCATTCTACCTTACAAATCTAGCTAGACCTGAGGATGTACACTGGTACAGATAGGAACTGGAAACACAGGGAATCCAGGGCGGATGATCCCTTCAGGACCAGTGGTAAGAGTGGCGATACGAGGAGGGTAGAGGGAGGGAGGAATGGAAAGGGGAAACCGATTACAAGGATCTACATATAACCATCTCCCTGGGGGACAGACAACAGAAAAGTGGCTGAAGGGAGATATTGTATAGTGTAAGATAAGACAAAATAATAATTTAGAAATTATTCAGGGTTCATGAGGGATGGGGAATAATTATCAGCTGATGCCAGCGGATTAAGTGGGGAGCAAATGTTTTCAGAATGATGAGGGCAATGAATGTACAAATATGATGTATGTATCAATTGTGATAAGAGTTGTATGAGGCCCCAAAAATTGATTATAAAAAAAGAGAAAAGAAATAACAGTATGAAAACATCCCCCAAAAAAGCATGCCTCTCTTGTCCCTCATATCCTAATCACCTGAACTCACTCCATGTGACTTCTTTCTGTTTCCATGAATGAAGGACAGTGGTTTGACAACACAGAAGAGGGGGGGAAAAAACAAGGGTGTCACCCAAACTGCTGAGTTTGAAAAATGTTTCCAAGAATGTAATCACAGATTAGACAAATGTGTGAAGTGTAATGGAGAGTACTATGAAGGGGATAAAAAATTTAAATGCATAGTTTTGAAAAAATTGTAGTTTTTGTCGGGTTCCCCCTAGTAGCTTCCAATTTCATAGCAACTCAAGCCATCACCATACATCAAACTGACAGAGAAGGGGTGGGTTTTGTGTGTAGGTGGTGTTGGTTATTGCACAGGGGCAAGGGACTTCTGGTGGCATAGTACCTTATGCCTTGGGTGTCAACTGTAATGTCAGCAGTGGGGAACCACCAGTCAGTCCTCAGAAGAAAAGGATGAGGCGTTCTACTCCCATAGAGTTAGCCTTTGGGAAACCCACAGAGATAGTTCTGCTCTGATCTCATAGAGTCGCTATGGCTCAGCATCGACTCCATCGAAGTGAGCTGACAAACTAAAGGCAGGAGATCTGAAAGAGGATGCGGAGACGTTGTCTCAGGTACTTTGGACATATTACTATGGTGGAACCAGTCCTGCAAGAAGGGCATCATTTTTGGCAGAGGGTTAGCAAACAAGAGGAAGACCCTTACTTAGGTGGATTGACACCGTGGCTGCGAGAATCGGCTCAAATACAGTAACAAGTGCGAGGATGGCGCAGGACTGGGCTTTGTTTCTCTCTCTAGTGCACAGGCCCCTATGAATCCGAACTGACTCCAGGGCTCTACAATATCAACTACTACAACCCTGAAGTTCAAACCTACCCAGTGGCTTCCCAAAAGGGAGGTGTGGCCATGTGCCTCTGTAAAGATGACAGCTAGGGAGCCCCTGCGGGGCAGTTCTACTCTGTGGCACAGGGGCAGCCAGGAGTCGGAATGTGCTTCACAGCAAAGGGTGTGCTTTGTCTCAGTTTGTGCCTGCTGCTGTTTATGCTACGCACTGAGTTTAACATGTGACACTCAGGAGCGAATGAATGGAAACACACCCATGATGCTTCCATGATGCCAGATGCAAGCTGACACTGTTTCTGAGTTCTGGGCATATTATTTTTTCAGAGATAATTTCCTGTAGCGGTGACACACCGAGTCCTATTTCATGTAAAAGCATCAGCAGCAGAGGAAAGCACTGCACAGAGAGAAGACTATGACACGTAACAGGCTTTCCATAGAGGAACAAAAGGGTGGATGTCTTGGGCTGCACTCTTTTCTTGTATACAGACAGTAAACAAGCTGAACACATCTCACCTAAGCATAACATTACAACTACTTGAAGCCCAGCTCAGGCATCTGGACAAGAGGCAGCAAGGAAGGATGGGAGAGAGTTAATGGGCTGGGCGTCCCCAAAGGTGCAGAGTGGGAATCAAGGGAGGATCCAGGACGAGCCAAGGCTTCTGGCAGAAGTCTGAGAGGAGAGCAGCAGAAAGGAGCTGCTCTCTGGGTCCTCACAGATGTAGCCAGTGAGAGAGCAGCAGTGCTGCCCCCTGGCGGTGCGCCGAAGGCAGGGCCGCTTCCCCCAGGGCTGGAGAGCTCTGGGGAAAGACAAATCCTGTCACTTTGGATGCCAAGTAAGGGGGCACTGTGTGCCGGTTGTGTACCTATGTTGGCCAAAGCGCTGCCCACTGTGCATTTGCTTCCCACAAGCACAGTTATCCTTCCTCGTGCATCCAGGAAAGACAGTTCTAGAAAAACACAAGCAGTAAAATAAAACACTGCCAGGTCTCGAACCATCCTCACCATTGTTACTATGCCCACTGATGTAGCCACTGGTTCGAGCTGTTTTATTGCCCGTCCTCCACTTTTTGCCAAGCATCATGTCCTTCATGGACTTGATGTCCCTTCAGGGACTGGTCTCTCCTGACAGCACGTCCAAAGATATCAAATGAAGTCCAGCCATCCTTTGTCCCCATGTTCTCTTGGCAGTCCTTGTACTTTTATTGCTCAGTGTCTGATTATTTGGGACCAGGCCTTATTGCTGCCCCTTCCTCATCTTGGCCCCCAATCCCGACCCCAAGCCCTGCACATCCACTGTGTGAAACCTCCTGTTCCTGTAACCATCCCTGTGCTTTTGTGTGGGGGGGTCTAGCTGGGTTCCCCTGGCAATTCGCCAGCTGCCCTTGGGAAAGTTCATGGAGTCGGCTAATTAGTAGAAAAGCCAAACGTCCAGCTGAGATTGGTTTACTCCCTAGCACCCTTGGGCAGGAGCACAGCCCCACTCCCGGTCCCAGGTAGCCAACGACCACACCTAGGTTCTCCGGACTTGGCAGCTGTAACATGTGGCCTGGGCTTCCCCTTCATTTCCTGCTCCTTTCTGGCTTGCTGTCTGACTTTTCTTTGCGGAATTAAAGCTGCAAATTGACAGGATCCCATAAACACTCTAAAGCCACAAAAAAACACCAAATGCCCACCCAAACATGTGAAACTTCCAAAAATCATCCTTAGAAGATTCCCAAACCCTAAACATTCCTAAACCCCATATATGCCCTGAAAACACCATGAAAGCCCTAAGAAAACCTAAAATGCTGGGGGAAAAAAACACATATAATATGAAAAATACCCTAAAATTCCTAAGGAACTCTGTAACATCACTAAAAACACCATATTGTGCTGAAAAATACCTATACACTCTAAAAAACCACCCCTAAATCCCTTAAACACTCCCTAAAATCTTATAAAACACCCTAAAAACCCCAAACCACCCGAATGCCCCAAACACACCTTGAACATCCACAAACAACCTAAAAGCCCTAAAAAATCACATGCCACCAAAAAGCCCTAAATGACCGCAAAATGCCAACTCATAGCCACCCTATAGAGGGCTTCTGGAGCTGTCAGTCTTTTATGGGAACAGCTTTATCGTTCTCCCAAGGAGAAGTTGGTAGGTTTGAAACCCTGACCTCATATTTAGCAGTCTAATAATTGCTGGACAGTGCCACCAAGGCTCTACTGGTGTAGTGGGTTACACATTGGGCTGCTAACCTCAAGGGAAACGGTTCAAAACCACCACCCACTCCTTGGGAGAAAGAAGAAGCTTTCTTTCTATTCCCCTAGATTTCTCATTGAAGGTGTAAAGTAACCTGTTAAATGCTCGCAGTGGCAGCAGCAATGTCTCATAACCATGGGGAAATGTGGTTCAGAAACTTCAGAAGCAAGCATCCACCAGTAGGTGACTGACCAGCAGTATTGACTTGGGCAAAGAGAAGGTGACATGGAAGGGTAAGGAGAAGAATGCGTGCAGAGGGCAGGTTGGCAGCTGAGCCTAAGTCCAGTAGAAACAACAGCAGAATGGCCTGTTCCTGGAAGGGCCACAGGAGATGGTGCGACTTCATGTAGCCCCCACTTACATGTGTAACAGCAGCAATTGCCTGAACACGTGGTCTCCCCAGGGAGGAGCCTTTGTGTGGTGTTAAGATGCTGTTACTGTCTGTTGTACTGTGGTGGCCTGCATTTGGCTGTAATGGTGGAAATTTTGCAGCCAGTAGTTCAAATGCCTGCTGGGTCACTCACTGCAGGTAGACTTCAGCAGTTTCCAGACAGAGACGAGGGAGGAGGACCTGGTCTTCCACTTCTGAAAGAACTGGCCAGTGTGAACCTTGTGAATGGCAGAACACTATACCTGAACATGAGTACCGCAGGCTATAAGGCATGATGGATTGACACAGTGGCTGCAGCAATGTGCTCAAACATAGGATAGTGCTGGCCTGGAAAATAGTTCATCGTCCATTAAAAAAAATCATTATATAGGGGCTCATACAACTTTTGTTGTTGTTTTTCCCTAAGGGAGAGCAGTGTATTGGTACACTGAGAGGTATATAGATCAATGGATTCGAACAGAAAAGCTACACATATATTCACCAGTCAACGGGAACCTAGCCTTCGAAAAAGGACACAGAAATATCCAAAGGGACAAATTCTGCTTGCTCAACAAATGGTGTTGGACAAACTGAGATACCGTATGTAGGAAAATGAAGCAAGCCCCAAACCTTCCCCCATGCACAGAAATTAACTGAAGAGGGGTTAAAACCTGAAAGTAAACCTCCGGGCTATCATAATCATTTTTTCGATGACCTCATCGGTCAGAAATCATTGTAGGAACGCCAAAGCGTTCTTGTGTTCAACGTCTACATACATAGCAGGTGCTCCAGTAAAGGGGAATCTTGGTGGAGCTGGCTCATCCATTCCTGAAGAGAGTAGAGCACCACGTTGGCCCATCACAGAGCTCAGGTGTAGAATCTTCCTCACTGTCATCCTTTATCTCAGCAGTGTCAGTGTTGGATTATGAATTTCCCAAAGAACCAGTATCGCTCAATTCTGTGCACAATGCTGACTCACTCTCGCTGTTATTTCACTGGTCTAAAAACCCATTTAGGTTAAAATGACACTTTTTTGATGCCATGACCTAAAATTTTTAGTGAGAAAATGTTCCCAATGACATTACATGGGTCTTCGTCTAATCCTGATGCCATGTTCTTTTTCACAGAGACCAGCTTCTTGTATGAATTGCTCAGCATACAGATGGAATAAGAACAGTGAAAGGATACAACCCTGATGCACACCTTTTCTGATTTTAAACCATGCAGTATCACCTTGTCCTGTTCACAGTCTCACCTGGTTCTATCTCTTGGCCTTTGCATAAGCTCCATATGAGTACAATGAAGTGTTGTGCAATGCCCATTCTTTTCCATGGTATCCCCAAGATTCACCTCCTTCCACTCGTGGTTTCCAGAACGTGGGGTTGGGACAAAGCCTGGATAGTCTCATGGCAAGACCAGATCAGGAATGGAGCTGAGCCGGGAGCAGCTTTATTTGCTTGCTCCAGGGAAAGTCTGCCAATGTGACTAAGCCTCAGGGGCTTTCTACAAATGATAAAGGTGAATCCCTCTCTCGTTACCCACTGATCATCTCTGAGCCTCTTGCTCTCATATCCCTTGCACAGACCTCTACCATTAGATGGACAATTCGGTAATGTTTGAACACTTTTCTGATGCTGAGCCTGGGGAGCAACTAATAGCTGAGTAAATATTGATTGAAAGATGGTGAGTGGAAGAAAATAGCTTTGCCAGGTCCAGGTTGTGATGGAGATGAGAGTGTTACCAAATCCTGCTGTCCCCATGGTGGGTTTGCTGTATTGTGCCCAGTCCTGAAAGTCTGAGCCAGGGGTTTTAACGTGGCCCCTTTCAAAACATATAGGTGGAATTCTTGGACCATGAGCTGTCCATAAAGCTTTACCAAGGAGATGTCCGCCCTGGAGCGAAACAACCCAAGAACCTAGATCTTCGTGAAGGTGTTGGTACGGGATGCAGCGGAAATCATAAACTTGACTGAAAGCAAAAGAAACTTTGCCTTCATGTGCCTGCAGCTGGACGAAGTGGTGCTGGAGCACACCCTCCTTTGTGATTCTTCTTGTTCTTTTTATGAGCTGCTCCCTGGCCTGTGTAGTCCCGTAAATCTGGAAACTCTTTGCTGGTGGGGGCAATTGTTATATCCTCCCCCCAGATCCAGATGTCTTGTCCATGGTCAGTGTGCAATCCTTGTTTGCCAGAGGAGTGGGGCATCTAAAGGCAGGCAGGGGTCACATACTTTTTTTCTACACTTTCTAGAAAGACCAGAGCTAAACATCTTGCAGCCCTTTTCATGTCCTCATTCTTTTCTGTATTTATTTTCCATGAAAGAGGAGAAGAAACGCGACAGCATCTACTGACAGCAAGTCAAATGCCATCGTGTGTGTTCAGAGGGCAGGCTGGTTCTCATTTGCCTAACTCATCAGTCCCATCGTGCCATGTCCATGTTAGATTGTTTAGGGAAACAGATGACATATGTTATGATGCTAAATAAGCTGAAACAGTGCCAGGATGGAGGCAGAAGGGTTTTATTTGTTTGTTTTTAAATGAAGCATGGCTTTCTAGTGACTTATTGTGGTGGGGAAGGGGGGCACCGAGAGCAACAAGACATGGCTGTGACAGTGGTCTGGGAATTGAGACAAATCATTGCTTCTGCAGCAGAGATGAGCTGCCTCTGACCTGTCAGTTACTTGAAGGGAGACTCTGCATTTGGTCAGACAAGTCTCAGTTGGAGATGGTACCAGCTTTCCTCCTGAGCCTCTGTGGTTCCCTTTGAACTACACAGGCCCGAATCGCTTTTAGCTGAGCAACAGCAAATGGCAACACAGACTTGCCATATTGCTCTTTTGCGTACACTCTTTAAAAATCATACTAAATATACATGCATCAAAACATTCGTCACTTCCACGCTCTACAAGATTATAATTAAGTGGCATTCTGCATGTTGTTCATATATCATCCTTACCCATTCCAAAATTATGTCATCACCCTTATGGAAGCTCAGTATCGTCTCAGGGATGGCACTTCCCCTCCAGGCCCTACTGGGTTAGGCTGGGTTGACTAGAGAAATAAATCCAAGGACACTCATATAGGTATAAGAAAGACTCCACCTCACTTATTTGTCCAATTGACATGGCATTATGTAACAACCATACTTACCTTCCTACCTATCCCTGGAAACAATTGGGAGATGTTTGTCTCTATTCATTTTCCTAGCCTAGATATTTTTTGTAAGTGGAATTAAGCAAAATGTGTCCTTTTTGAAGCTGATTTATTTCACTCAGCATAATGCTTATGAGGTTCATTCCTCTTGTAGCCTGTGTCAAGAGTTCATTTCTCTTTATGGCTGAGTAGTAGTCCATTGTATATACCGTAGGCAACATGTTTGACTTATCCATTCACCTATTGATGGGTATTTAGACCGTTGACACGTTTGCGAGATTGGGAATAATGTTGCAAGGGCCATCTGTGTATTTGTATCTATTTATGCGCTTGCTTTTAATTGCTTATATCCTTCATTTCCTTTTCTTTCCTTGTTAGACTCAGTATGATCCCCTTCTGCCCCTCCTCTAGCCTCACAACCTCTGTGTCTGATGTGCCAGGATCTCACCAGAAGCCTTAACACCAAGATTCTGAGCCCTGACTGACCATTCTGACCATCCAGGGAATTGAATATTCCGGAGCACACAGAAGATGAAGTTATCAAAACTCCTTAGGCATAACCGAACAACTGGAGGGAGTGCTTTATTGGGCTGGGGGGCTGGGGATTATAGTTGTGAAGGACACCAAGAACAATTGTCATTACCTAGACTGTAAAGACTATGTTCGACATCCATGCTGGTGAGTAGCAGCTGGATTTCAGAAGCTCACAAGTGGCCATCTAGGTGGCAAGTATTGTCACCCTCACTCTGGAGGAAAGAGTGGTGAGTGGACCACATGAACATTAGACTTCATGACTCTGAGCACAGAATAACTAGATGATCTCCAACTATCAATTCCAACTTCTTTGAAAGGGATCACATCCAAAGGTCCTAGATAGTGAAGCAAAATTCACAGTCATAAAAGAGACCAGGCTTATTGGCTGGATAGGGACTAACAGAACCTCTGAAACGATGGTCCTTATTCACTAAGTTTGAAAATGAACTCCTACCTGTGGTTCAATATTCAGCCAAATAATAGATTGGTCTATAATGGGAGCAATTACACAAGTGAGGCACGCAAACCTGAAAACAGCAAACCATTTGATCTCAAAAGGGCAGTATTAATCCAAGGCCCAAGTTCAGAAGGGTAGGAAGAGAGGAGGAAGGGAAACAGAAGACATAAGTAGGGAGTGGAACAAGTCATATTATATTGTGGAGATTGCAATAAGTGGCATAAAACACAATGGGTATGAATTGTTGAATAAAAAACTGATGATCTTGGTAAACCTTCACCTAATTCACAATAAAAACTTATGAGAGAGAAAAAAATCCAAGCACCTAGGCTGCATTCCAGGCCAATAAAATCGGACTCAGTGGAGATGGGACAAAGATGTCTTTTGGACAGCTCTCTGGCGATCCCAATGAGCACACAGGCTGATACCCACCATCTGGAAACTATGGGGTAGCTGCTTCTCCGGTAATGCCTCGGGGGAGCGCTTGGGTCCCTCAAAGAATGCGGGATGATGAAGGGGCAAAGGTCATCAAACCTCACCCACAGATTTACACTGGGGGGCTGCTCTCTGAGGAATGTGGGAAGGGTCCACTTGCATGCTGTCTCTGTGCAGCAGATCCAACAGACTCAACACCTTTCCAAAGCTGGCAAGAAAGTCCGAGAGACTAGATGTGGGCACCACGCTGTGAGTTTCCCAGAAGGCACGAGACAGATCGAGAGCAGTCACAGGAACACAGACTCCTCCGGAAATGCCGCCATGCGCAGAACATGCATCTCTAATTTCATTTCACACTGACTCAAGCATTCAGTCCTTTTTACGAAAACCCAGCTTCTCATTACAGTAACCGGTTTAAAATGACAATCTTCTGTTGAGCAAGTCTAAGAAATGACCTTCCTTTATTTTACATGGTATAAAAATTCAGTTTCCTAGGCCGATGGGCTCTAGGGACAGGTGTTTTTATGTACTAGACATGGCTTTCAAAGTTCTTCAATTGCCTAAATTAATAACGACTTTTTTCCTTTGGCTTTTCTAAGGGACACATTAATTTCAATCTTTTTCTAAGGAAGTGAATCTCTAGCTATCTCATTTGGATAACTTTCTGCCTTCAGAGTAGAATTTGAAATAATCTGCAAGGTTACCCCTTCCCCACCCTGCCCCAGCAGCCCAGCCTCTTTCTTCCTTCCAGCCTCCAGCCACCGGGGTTTGGTTGGGAAAGGAGATGCAGAAGGGAGTCTCTGGATTTTTCTATCAAAAGGTTGGCCACAACCCCCAGTAGACCAAATGTAATTCATTATGGTGGGTTTTGGTTTTACTACATTAAGAGTTATCCTTAGGGAAATTACAAACAAACAGAAATAGGAAGACTTTATATTTTATTAACGGATGTACTGCTCAGTCTCATTATATTTTAAAAGACAAAGTATAAAAAAAAAATCTGGCTCCATTTAAAATGTCCTGACTAGCAGAACTTAAAATACACAAATCTTAACATGAAAGTCTAGATGAATAAATAAAATAAACAACGAAACAGCTTTCTCAGGAAAAGCCATAATAAAGAGCTCGACTATTTTTTGAGCTGTTTAAGATGCTCGTGTTAAAGGGAAAAGAGTATCATTGTTGACTTTGAAATGTAGAACCATTTGCTTAATTCAGTGATGCTAAAATGGGCAGTTTGGCTGAAGAAAGAAATTGGCTTGTAGCATTTGATGAGCAATTTCTTCTTTTGAATATAGAAATGACCAGGGATGCGGACACGCTTTTTATTCTTTTGAGGACCCTCTAACCAAGAAATCTTTTAAATGATCATTACACAGTGAATGCCTGGAGGCTCTGGAAACTATTTATTTTGACATTATTATAAGCTCAAAATGATTCACCAATGCAAAAGAAGAAGAGAAAAAGCAATTACATACTAAGCTGTAAACACTGGAAGCTTTTCTGTGCTGAAAATAATTGGACAGAGTTTTTTCTTTTTTTAAGTAATAGTGTCCAAAGAGATTCAATGATCTTATTGCTTATGGATTTGGAGCTTAACTATATTCCTTATTTTAAATTTGATATTAGAATAGCAAGATTATAGACCTTGATACAGTGTGACTTGGAGAAGTATCGTTTCATTAAATTATCAAGTTAAGGCTCAAGGAGCCTGGTGGAATGTGTGTGACCATGAGGCCAGCCAGTTGGAATCCGCTATGGCTCACAGAGAAAGATGCGGTTCTCAGCTCCTGTAAAGATTTAGAACTTCGGGAACCCACAGGCATAGTTCTACGTTGTCCTTTCAGGGGTCCTCAAACTTTTTAAACAGGAGGCCAGTTCATTGTCCCTCAAACCCGCTGGAGGGCCGGACTATAGTTTAAAAATAAAACTATGCACAAATGCCTATGCGCACTGCACATACCTAATTTGAAGTAAAAAAAAAAAAGGGGGGCAAAAACACCCGGCATGCTGAATAAATGTCCTCTGAGGGCCATGTGGTCCGCAGGCCATAGTTTGAGGACCCCCTAGATTGATATAAGTCAGAATCGACTTGATAGTGTTAGGTTTCTGGGGTGGTTGACCTCAGTTCTTGCTTAGCAACGCTGAAAGAATTCATATGGCAGAAGCACTTTTGTAAATCCAAGTGAATGTTATGAAAGAAAGTTTCAGGTATCGCAGTCCCCAAAAGTCCCCACTATCTCCGGAAAGCACGCCGGGCTGCATGGCAGGGGTGGGGAAAGTTTGCAGCTGAATATGGCGGTTTCATGGGAGGAATACCTGAGCAGGAGTGCAGAACCAGCTGAGGAGCCACGGCAGGAACCCCCAAGGGCCTCACCCTCCACTTGCAGAGCACGTGAACAAGGGAGGGCGACAAGGAGCCCAGGCCTACTTCTATCACCTCCCAACACCACTGGAGGGCATTGGTCGATCGTACTGGTTGATTTTGGTGCACTTTTGTGAAGTCCTATTCTGTATGACCAGGTGGACCTTCCACCTGGGTCTACATGACTTGGGTCAGAGCATGCTCAGTTCTGAATTTTGCCATAGGTATCTAATGAGTGTGCCTGATTTATTTCCAACCCCTTTGTTGTGGCCCGGACAGCTCATTTTCGTTTAGTGCTGGCATTTGGGAAGACAAGCCCTAATCTAGCAACCTGTCAATAGCAGTAAGTGAATGGAATTAAAACTCAACTCATAGCCATAAATTCAATTCGGACTCATAGCGACCCGAGAGGACAGGGCAGAATTGCCCCCTGAGGATTTCTGGGGCTGGAATTCTTTACAGGAATAGAAGTCTCTTTTTTCTCCCTCCCAGTGGCTCCAAAGGACTGACCTTGCAAGGAGATGTCCAGCGGGTGCCTGCAGGCTCCTTCATTGAAAATCTCTGCTAGTTTATGAAGCGGGAGGGAAATTTTGAGGAGGCCGTCTGCGGCAGAGTTAACTCCCCATTAAAGCCAATGAGCTTTTCCACATCTCTCAAAAAACAAACAAAAAAACCTAAAGTGACTACTTCAGATTAATATGCTGTAGGTAGAACCACCTCCCACTCAGCAAACCAAACCAATCAACCAACCAACCAAACAAACAAAAACACCCCAAATCCTGTTGCCTTCAAGTCAGTTCTGACTCATGCTCACCCCTTGTGGTACAGAGTACAATTGTTGCATGAGGTTGTCTAGGTTGTACCCTTTATGAAAGCAGATGACCCCTTCCTTTTGTGGTACAGCTAGGTGGGTTTGAACTGATAACCTTTATATAAGCAGCCCTATCCAGCGATCTATGTCAACTAAAGTGTCAAAGCATGTAAAGACTGATCCACAACCCCCACTTCTCTCTTCCTCTTCTGTGATGACCTGGAATCCACCTTTTGATCTGGTGGCACCATATTTGTGAAGCAGCCCGAATCACTGACGGACGGTGTGCAGGACAAACACCCTGTAGAATTGCCCTTCCAGCGTCAGAATTTGCATGAACAAGAAATAAACTTCTAGATTTTAAGCCACTGAGGTTTCAGGGGTAGCTTCTTTCTGCAG
The DNA here is from genome assembly GCF_050624435.1 of Tenrec ecaudatus. Taxonomy (NCBI): domain Eukaryota; kingdom Metazoa; phylum Chordata; class Mammalia; order Afrosoricida; family Tenrecidae; genus Tenrec; species Tenrec ecaudatus. The sequence goes on along the minus strand of NW_027458025.1, from coordinate 77,797 downwards.
AACAGACTAGGCTATCCTGCCTGATCATCTCTTCACAGGGTTTTTGTGGAGAGCTACCGGAGCAGCTCGATCCAGGGGAGCTGCCAAAGCAGATACCTACACTTTATCTGGGATTGTAGGTTGTAGTACCAAAGTTTTTATTTGCCCGGGAGGCACTGAGTAAATTGTTTTTCTTCTGAAAACAGGACAATATGTAAGTAAGTTTGGAGACATATGTAGCTGGAGCTGAAAGTCCTCTTACCTTGCAGTTTTCTTTGGTAGAGATAGACTTGTTCTTAATGAAACCCATGACAGTCAGTGTCACAAATGACTTCTGAGGAGAGGCCAAACAGCTAAGTCAAGGCCAGCCTACCGTTCTCTTAAATGCTGTCTCATGCTCTCATCTGCTCTGACGTGTTTGCTCAGGGGCATGTGGCAGCCACTGGGCGGGCCTTACCATTGGCACTGAAAATCATTGTAGGGGATATTAGAGGATTTACATCAAGAAGACCTGACTTCCTGGCCATTGCTCGGGGGCCACAGTTCCCAAGACAATCAGTGTCAAGGGCAAAACAAAATAAAACATGACGAGGCCTCTGGGGCTGGGTTGAGCTGGATATGTAACCAAAGCCCCCTTCTACCAGGATCTTCCCAAGAGGAGATTGCTCTTTTCCATAGCTAAACAATTTTGTTTAACACACGTTCTACTGGGGAACCTTCTGGGAAGCAGAAGAAAATAAATCTGCCTTCCTTTGAATTAAGCTGGGTTGGGTCCAAGCCCTGTGTAGTGTGTATTCTTATCATAACATCTAAAGGAGTCTCATTTCACCATTCTTAGCTATTAAAAAAAAAGTTCCAGGCACAATAATTCAATTTAAAATTATACACCAGGAGTAGTTCATATTTAATACACTTTATACAGGTATTACAGGTACAAGGGACGTACTTGTTAACTGCCAGGTTGCTGGCTTGAACCAACCAGCTACTCCACAGGAGGTACTGTGTTTCTGTGAAGATTTTCAGCTTGGAAGCCCACTGGGAGAGCTCTCCTCTGGCTTGAGTCTGAAGGTGCTTGACAGCAGTAGCCTTTTGTTTTTATAGAGGTATAAAGCTTTCTTTCTTTCTTTTTTTTTCTCGGTATAAAGCTTTTTAGAACAACAAAAACAATTCCTTTTGGAAGTAAGCCAGAGATAAAACCACAAGTTACATGCTTTACTTTTTTTCTGTCCTGCTGCTGGCAGCCACCCTTTCATCGATTGTGCACACCAGCATGCTGGTGAAGTGGTGAACTCTGCGCTCTCACTCCCCTGGCTACACACTCGGTCTCCTCACTCATCGTGTGGCTTCACCCAACGCACGGAGCCTCCTGCAGGCTCCTCACCCTGTGTGTGTAAAAGTGCGAGGGAGACAGACTTCCTCAGAGCTGTGCTTTAGAGAGAATCCTCCTCACATTCTCAGCACCGCCTTGAATAGGGCAGCACTGCACATGACATCTACTTGATGATTGTTGATGGTGTGGTGGTGTGTTTGTACGGATAAAAAAAGAGCCCTGAATGGTTATGTAACAAGTAAGGGAATAAATAGATCTTCCTTCATCCACCTTCATCTTTCATTGTTCTATCACTCTCTGATTGCAATATTAGAGGCTAAAATGGGCAGAATTCCCACCTCTGAACAAAGTTTGTGCACATGGGTGTGCATGCTTGTGTGTCCATGTGAGTGTACCTGTACAATGTGTGTGCACGTGTGTGTGCACATGTGCACTGGAGCCTGGCAGCAGCAGGGGAGGCGCCTGTCTCTGTTCAGCAGTATCTGACGGCTGCTGCAGGTGTAATGAGAAGTGATTGTTGATCTGTTCAGGGAGCTCCTGGGGTGGACTCAGGGAAGGAGCAGCAAAGAAGACATACTCATCTCCCCCATATGTAGATGAGGTGATGGAGGTGGGCGGTAGAGGAGCAGCTCCTTAGTAATGAGATCACAGGGGAAAGGCCTTGGATGAGGTGCCAGACATCCCTGCTTTCCCAGAGAGGGTGGGGACTGGGAACGAGGCTGCATCCTGCCTAATCAGTTACAGTTGCTCTGTCGCTCTGGGGAGGGAGGCAGATGAGGCAGGGAGCTTCCGGAATCTCTCATCTCCAGTCCTTCTAGGTGGATGTGGGAGCGTGTGAGGACGGCCACACTGGAGGGTCAGGGTTGATCGCCTTGCAGTGTGGAGCCCGGCCTGGACCTGCGTTGTGCAGGGTGACCAAGGAGCTCTGAGGGCAGGGTTCTGGGTGGGGGCTTTGTCTACTAAGACCCACAGCCGCGCCCTGTGTCGCAATGTTGGCATGCAATGTGCAAAGACTTGAGACAATGTGAAATGGACCATCCACTTCACTTGGAAAGACAGGAGGGCTGAAAATCAGATTGGGAGATCTGATCTCGTTTGCTGCACAGTTGTGAGAGGAGATATTCCTGGCTTCTCTCATGTTGGGAACCGGGCATAATCAGCCTGACAAAACCAAGGCCATATTGCCTGCCCAGCAGGGCTAAAGCCACGTCACCTCAACCTTATCTTACCCTGACACACACCAGATGGCCCACCCTTGTCTGCTCCAGCACCGGACATTCCAACTGCAGACTTGCGGCCGCCTGCCCTGTGTGCTCTACACCCCCGCCCTTCCTTTTTTTTTATCTCCCCTTTGAACTCCCTTGTTTGCCTCACCCTTTATAGAGAGGCTTGTGTAGCAATAAACTCAGACCTTGACAAGAATCTGCTTGGTCTCGCTCCTCTCTCTCGCCCGTTTCTCTTTCAGGCTGGGTCCTCCTTGGAACCCCTCGAATAACTGAGTCCCGCGGGTTGGGGCACTCTCACACATGAAACTATATTCCTCCTCAGGCATCAAGGAGGTGATACGAATGCTTTGATAGCCTAGTATCTGTCAGCTGGGAGGCACAACATAGTGAGAGCCCTTATTAATCACTTGGAGATTAGCTGAGGGGTGGGAGAAGCCAGGCATGAGGCTTTCCAGGGCTGCTCAGCCTGCACAGGAGTCCTTTCCTGGGTTGGACAGAGGTGCTGCCATCTGAAAGCTCAGATAGAGCAGTTGGAAAATTAACTGACCTGGTACAAGATCTATTTACATATATCAAAAGCTCCTGGGTAATAACATCTCATGTTTGTGCAGCATGCCACATTTGTCAAAGGGCTTTCTCATTTACTGTCTTACTTGGTCCTCAAACTAAGAGGCCTTTGGGCAGCTATTGCTGTTTAATTTTGGGCGTGGTAACAGCTTTGGGTATAGTACTGGGCTTGGAATCAGGCTGTGCAACCCACAGCAGGTCACTTAGCTGCTCTGGATTGGCTTTCTTCCTCTACGAAGGTCAGCGCTTGGACTAGACCATTTTCCCAGTGGCAGCTCTGCTGACATTTTGGCCAACATCGTTCTTGTGGGGCTGTGTTGTTCCCTGCACCAGGATGGCAGTGGGACTCCCTTCTTCAGAATGTCTCCAGGCATGGCCAAATGTCCCCAGCAGAGCATGCTGCTGGGCTGGCGCACGGCAGGATGATGCACTCAATGAGTTGGATTTTAAGTTTTCAGGTACTTTACATGTCTGCACAGGGAGACTACATCAACAATTACCCAGCAGTCAATGGGTCATCACTGACCCTCTCTATAATTCCAACTGAGATCATGAAGCACCGACTGAGTTTCTGAGCTTAGCACCCTGCATGGCACAAGTTGTTTAGCACTCAGCTACAAACTAAAAGGTTGGCAGTTCAAACCTATCCAGAGGCCTCTTAAACAAAATCCTGGTGGTCTGCTTCAGAAGAGTTGGAGCCATGAACACCCCATGGAGTGAAGAGATATAAACATGAATGTGGATGTGACTCTAGGTATAGCTACAACCGGGAACCATGGAATCAACTACATCATGGAATCAACTTCAACTCCTGGCCTCCTTGTGTGTCCAAGAAGAACTGTGCTCCCCAGGGTCTGGAAAGGCTGCTTGGTCTGAAGTAGATTTGCAGGCCCTTCTTTCTAGGTGCCGCTGGGTGGCCTCAACCTTCCAAGCATGCTATTAAAAGCCAATCCGTCACCTGTGTGCATCACTGAAGACACACAGACACAGGGAGCAATGCCCTGGCTGGGGCACTGGAACAGCGCTGGCATGCAGTGAGTGCTGCCCAGTTAGCGAACAGGTCTTCCCTTGGTACTTTCTCAGGTCTGTGTGAAGCTTTCTAAGCATCCAGAGTTCTCGGCCTGATTCTGCTGCCAACTTGCAGTGTGGCTTCGAGCTAGTCTCTTGCCCTCTCTGGGCTTGATAACAAAAGCAGGGCAGGCCAGCCACAAATATCGTGTGGCTAGCAGGGGAAAGCAGTTGAGGACACAATTGCAGATGGAGTTCATCCTTTGGACTCATCGCCCCTCCTCCCTAACACCCCCCCCCCCCCACTACACACACACACCTTTTCAACTGCACCAGATGGGTTTTAACTTTCCGGCACCAGAAAAGCAGACCTTGAGTTTTTTCCTTTATGGAATGTAGGCCATCCCTGCTTATGTGTCACATTCAGTCCTCGTTCTTCTCCCTACTCTTGTCCCTCCTCCAGTCATCAACAAGTGACTGCAGGGCGGTTTCCCAGCAGGGCTGTGCTCAAAGATTCATAATGCTGGGTTTTCCTTTAGTTCTCCACAGTCTTGGGCTTGGAACAATCCAGGCATTACCTTATCAAATGCTCATTTTAGGGGGGAAGGACGGGGGCACTGGAAACACCGTATGGGCTCAATCCTTTTCTGCACGTGTGTGAGGGGTTTCCAGGAGTTCGAATTTCAACTTAAGTGATTTATTTTTTGTTGTTTAATCGCGTGCCTGTCATCTGCTGGACATTTCTTCTACAGTGTTTTGTTGTTGTTAACCCCATTTCTAAGATCAGAGATAGAAGGGTCAGGCACAATAGGCAGTTAAATTGACTCAATCTGGGGTGTGAACCTGCTTCTGTCTGGTTCCTCATAGCCCTCAGTCATTTTAATGCAGGTGTTGTGAAGGGTGTGGGTTCAGCAGCCACACACTGCCTCATCTCGCCTCCTCGTTGATAGGCTGTGTACCCTTATGTGAGTTGTTTAATCTCCTACCAAGCTTGTGAGAGCACTACTTTTATTAGCTTCATTTTACCGAGACTGTGAGAGGTCAGGGGAGTGAAGGCTTACATATTGCCAGGCATATAATATGCTAATGATAGTCAAGATATATAACTAAGCATTTCTCTGTTCTTGGTTCTGTCAGTACCTGTTGTGGCCACAAAGGAGAAACCTGGTTTCCTGCTATTTTGAGCATCTAGTGTGAATGGCAGGAGATAAGTCACAAGCTAATGAACCCTTGTGGTGTAGTGGTTAAGCACCCTGGGCCCGGCTATCAAAAGATATAGTGTCCAGGGTCTTAAAGACTGGAAGATAAACAAGGGGCCATCTAGCTAAGAAACAACAAAGCCCACATGGAAGAAGCCACCAGCCTATCTCGACATGATCGCTGAAGACAAAGCGGGTGCATAAGCAAATGCGGGCATGTTTTCCTGATGTGCACTCACCCTTTACATAAAACTCTCTCTTATACATACGCGTTTCTGTGGATTTGTTTCGCTAAGGCACCCAGACTAACATAAGCAGCATGGAACGCATTTAAGAAGCCTAGACAAGGGCAGGGCAGGATATTTGGAGGGACTGGATCCAGAATTAGAGAGGAAGGGGTCCTGGAGGTGAAACGGGCTGCTAGCTCCCTGTCCCAAGGGGGACAATGAGACTGCTGGCTCCCATGAAGATTTACAGTCTTGAAAACTCCATATAGGGTCACTGTGGTTGGAATCCACTGGACGGCAGTGGCCTTTTGGGATTGAAGGTGGAAGCCACCAAAGAGCCTGCGGGGAGTGTGTGAACTTCTGGAATACAGCGAACAACCTCTGCACATCTGCTTTTCGTGCTGCCCAAGTCATGCATTGACATTTGTCCAAAAGTGAACCATCACAGCTGCTCTCTCAGGAAGCTGGGGGCTGAGCCCGCTGGTTCCACTCTGTCAGCATTTCTGGTCCGGGTACCTGCCCTCTGCCCCGGCACAGGCAATGGGCTTTTGGAAGCAGTGCTCCCTGGGTAGTGGGTGTGATTTGGCTCCTCTGGCCTAACATGATGAATGCTGAGAGGGGGTGGATACTAGGGGGTTAAGCTCCCTGACCTTTCCCTAGCCCAGGGGAAAACTTACTATTTAAAGTAAGTTTTAGACAGAATCTTTAGAAAGATAAATTGTTTACTTAATGTACACAATTACTCCCCAACACATCTGTTTTGTGTCTGCTCAACTCAACCTCATAGGCTATGGATGACCTTGAGCAAGTTTTTAAAGTCACAATGGGTTTCTACCAGGATTGAGAGTTCAGCTCTCTCAACTCTCCAACTGGTTATTAGCACCATAGTCTCATTTCTATTTATGGATTTACTTTGTTTGAGGGAAAAAAGACTCCCAATTCAACTTTATTTTATTAGGAACTCCTTTGCTATGTTTTACACAAGAAAAAGGCACAAACCGCTGTTCTGGATGAAGGAGAGCATCCGCATGAGGCCCCAATGGTGTCGGAAGGACCCACAGCCACAGTTACTTAAATAAAATGACACTCATTCTGTCCTGCTGACTCTGACTCATAGTGACTCTGTGTAGGGATCCTGAAGTTGCTACCTTTACAGGAAGCAATAACCTCATCTTTCTCCTGTGGAATGACTAGTGGCTTTGAAACAGCGACCTTGCTGTTAATAGTCCAACACTATCCAGCATCACCACCTGAGCTCCTAAAAGCTTAAATGAGACATGGAAAACAAACACCTTTGTCACAAAACTGTCCCTGAAGACGGATCAATTCATGGAGTTGCGGGAGGGCCTGTGAGAGCATGAGCGGGACCTTCATTGGGATGTGCACACGACCGTATATCGCTGAGTCTGGCCCGGGAAGTGGACGCAAGCACACTGCCTGATGGACAAGCTTTCTACTGCCAGTCGGCAGTAGGAAAGAACTCAATGGTGGCTGAATGTGTGGCCCCTCAAAATGGATTTAGGGTCTCCACATAGACTCTCACTGTGAGCCACAGCCTATTGCTCAAAATTTAAGCTCAAATATGACTTGAATGCCTAACATTCTGTTTCCTTAAACTAGAGTACTGCCAGGATCAACTAGAGGCCTGGATGACCTATCAGGTCTGAACAACGATCTCAAATCACTTCACATGATCCATTCCACCAGTCATGTCACCAGTCACGCCTCCTCACTTACCCATTCCAGAGACTGTGCCTGTATAACCTATCGACTAACACATTCCCACATGTCGTGATTATGAAACCAACCATCATGCTGGAATAAGGACCAATCACGATGTAAGGGGCAGGGTCAGTCGGAAAGCAAGATGGGGGCTGAGGGGAGCCAAGAGGGTCCCGTCACTCAATCCCTAAACCTGATCTAATGTCACTAGACTGGGGTCTTCCTCACATCTCAAGGGCACCCGATTCATGATTGAAGTGAATTGTGTTTATTCAATCTTTGTTCTGCTTGCCGTCCTGCTATGCTGCCTCCTCTTCTTGCTTTATGTTGTGGTGACAAATGGCTTGAGAGGGATTTGACATAGGGAGAAAGCCCACCCACATCAACTGTCACCAGAAGCAGACACTAAGTTCATTTCTCTCACCTCACAGAACTATGCACATCAGACACTGGTAGAGCTGCCCGGAAGGGGAACCCTTAGTGCAGTGGTTCTCACCCTGTGGGTTGCGACCCCTTTGGGAGTCATATGACCCTTTCACAGGGCTCGTCCAATTCATAACTGTAGCAAAATTACAGTGATGAAGTAGCAAGAAAATCATTTAATGGTCAGGGGGTCACCACAACAAGAGGACCTGTATTAGGAAGGTTGAGAACCACTGCCTGAGTGTGCTTAGGACTTTGCTGCCCTCAGGGTCACCAGACATTCCTGAAGGCAGAGTCACTGCAGGAAGCCCTTCTGGGAAATGCCCTGAAGCCAGGTCTCAACCAACTCCATCCACCCTCACCCTCCTAGATCCTAATCATAGGCCGCTTGGAAATGCTCTCTGCCACTTCAAAGACTGTAAGTCCATGGGAGCAGAAAGCCTCCTCTTTCTCCCTTGGAGTGGTGGCTGGTGAGTTCAAACTGCTCACCTTCTGGCTAACAAAACCCACAGACCAGCTCCCCCTGAGCTCATTTTGGTTTGCCGCACAGCACACATTGTTGGGAACCTTCTGAAGTAGCTGTGCCATGTGCAGGTTGGGGGATTTCGCACAAGATGCAGAATTCCACCCTCTTTTGGCAAAAATAAATTTTGCAATAGCATTGTATTCTCTTCTGGATCTGAGTAGCAGCTACTCTCATGCAGTCCTAGCACATACATGCATGCACAGTCCTCCCAACTCCCTAAGGTCTTATGCCGAGTCTGCTCCATGCTTTCCTGTGTCCTATGTGGCGCTGTAGGCACCCAAGGCATGGGCTCTGCAGCCTGGGTTCAAATCTCTCCTTTCCACTTCCTCACTGTGTGGTCATAGGCTCATGACTTTATCATCCTGTGCCACTGATTTTTCATCTGTAAAATGAGGCAAGAATAGAGTCCACACATAGGCTTCTTAAGTGAAATAATTGAATTATTATATACAAAAAGCTTAGAACATTGCTCGGCATCTTGCAAATACTGTTAGGTAGCTTAGCATAGGGACTGGATCATCCATTACATATGCTCAGGTTCAAACTTCCGGCCAGGAATGGGTGGTGCACCTAGGTGGTTGTTACACCTGGATTGGCCCATCTGGGCCAGGTGAATTCAATCCAGCCAATGGGGTTGACCAGGACCATCAACCATGCCTCCCTATGGAGGAACTGAAAAGGCAGGATCTTGACCTCTCCGATGTCTCCCTTCCCCCACTTTTCTGTTGTCCGTCCCCCAGGGAGGAGGTCACATGTAGATACTTGTAATCGGTTCCCTCTTTCCAATCCACCCTCCCGCTACCCTCCCAATATCACCACTCACAAATTATCAAGGTTTCTTGAGGGATGGGGGAGCGGGGAGGAAGGGGTAAAAATGAGGACTTGATTGATGCCAAGGGCTTATGTGGAGGCAAATGTTTTGAGAATAATGAGGGCAGTGAGTGTACAATGTGCTTTACACAATTGATGTATGTATGGATTGTGATAAGAATTGTATGAGCCCCTAATAAAACGATTTAAGAAAAGAAAGAAAAGGCAGGATCCTGGAGCCCACGTAGTGACTTTCTCTCCAGCAGCTTCTAGGCAAGCTGTGCAGGGGTGAGGGGCCCTGAGGTGCCTGTGTAAACCTGAAACTTCTTCTCTCAAAAAACTCACTTGGATCACAATCCAGGCTGCGGAGTGAATTCTTTCTCACGCGAAGCCAAGGACTGAGGTATATTTCTCCCACGAGAGATCTAACAATAGTATCTCTTATTATATCATTAGGAGCCCTGGTGGTGTAGTGGACTATGCATTAACCTGCTAATCGCAAGGTCAGGGGTTTGAACTGACTAGCCCCTCCGTGGGAGAAATATGAGGTTGTCTATTTCTGTAAGGCAATGGTTCTCAACCTTCTGAATGCCGCCACCCTTTAATACAGTTCATGTTGTGGTCACCTGCAACCATAAAATTATTTTCATTGCTACTTTATAACTGTAATTTTGCTATCGTTATGAATTGGATGACCCCTGTTAAAGGGTTATTTGATCCCCAAAGGGGTCGCGACCCACAGGTTGCGACCCCTGCTGTAAGGATTTAAAGTCTCAAAACCCCAAAGGGGCAGATCTTTGTCCTATTGGGAGTCAATAAAATGGTAATTAGGTTTTTTTCTGCATCAGTATCAGATTCTGGTGGCAATCTCAGTCATCCTGCATTGTGGTCTGGTTTGAACTCCGGAAATGACTGCCCTGGTTTGAGGTGAGGGCCACGGTGCTTCAGTGGTAGACCTCTCATCGTCTTTCACCGGGAAGACCCGGGTTTGATTTGCAGCCAATGTGCCCCAGACTGTCAGTGAAGGTTTGTGTGTTGCTACGACACTGAGGCTTCAGTGGTGTTTCCAGACTGAAACAGAATAATGAAGAAAGACCTGATCATCCCCATCCACACATTGACCTATGGCCCACCACTGTTGGCTTCCTCTCCCAGTCCTGGTGGTAGCACAGATTGGCACAGTTTGCTCCACTGCCCATGAGGTGCCCATGAGAGGCTGAGTCGACAACCACAGTCAAGATCAACAGCTTAAACTCCATTCTGGGTCTATGGAAACAAGAACAACCTTCTGAAATGAGGTCTCATTGCTATTTGGGACTGGGAGGATGCCTTTGTGATATGGATTGCACTCTGGATCCCGAGGGGGACTTTTAAACACAGCCACATAGCAGCTCCGGAAATTGTCATAGTGAGAAGGCAGGTTAAAAAAAAAAGCTTTTACTGGCTTGCTCAAAGGAGGCTGCGGGTAGATTGTGGGGTGGAAAACTCCTCTGGAAATGAAAAGTTTTTTTCCTTACATATGCATCATTTCTTCTGGTCCTGAAAGAAAACACAAAGCAGACGAGAGAAGGAAACGGAGACTAGCAGTCATCTTGTTGGTATTCCCACAGCACCCCCTCCTTAAGCACTTGCTGCCATCTCATCCAACTCCACTCAGTGTATTTCCACCCGGCAATGATGCAGAAATGTCTGCGTACTCCAGTTTGATTGTAGTCGGGCAACGTTTATGGCTTTGACGTTCAACTGAGCATGGCAGGACGTCTAGAAACAATTATAACCAGCACCTGCTCTGTCTGTGCTGTGGGCAGGCAGTGACGGATTCCCAGCCTCTGGAACACTAGTGTTCCCTCCCAGCTCAGGATAATGACGGTGACACTCGGCCCCCTTGTTGTCTGGGGAGCTCAAGGAGCTCTCCTCTGAAACCTCAACTTATGGGCATTTCTTTAAGTGAAGACATCAAATTAGTGACTGGAAAGGAAGGCGTAGGAGATGATTATTGGCCACAAGACAAGCCTCAACCGCCTCCAGAGAGCATGTCTCCTAAGTACCAAGTTGGCGGTGACAGCTAGGGGGCCCTGGGTCACCGGGTGGTGTTGAGCGGGGACTCTGGGGCCCCAGCGTGGGAGGCTGGCGGGTGCAAGTTCAAGAGGGTCAGGGGCTGATGCCTCCCCATGCCCCTGCCCTCCCCCAGCAAGGGCGCTCTGGGGTGCTGGGTCCTTGAGGCCCCGGCTGGCGGGGCCGCCCACGGTCAAGGCTTCGGGCACAAGCGAGGGTGCGCTGAGGCCTGCGCCTTCCGGGGGTCTGGGCTCAAGCAGGTGGTCGCGGCGGCTCCGCGGGCGGGCGGGCGCCCAGCAGGATGACCAACGACCCCCGGCGCGTCGCCGGCACCCAGCGCCCGGGCGTAGAGGCGGGCGGGGGGGCTGCGCTCCGCTGCCGCCAGGGCCCCCTCCTTCCGCGCCCCCCCCCCCCCCGCGCCAGATGAGCCCGCCCTCCAACGCCCCTCTCGCCGCCCACTGCTGACATTACAGTTGACACCCAAGGCATAAGGTACTATGCCACCAGAAGTCCCTTGCCCCTGTGTAATAACCAACACCACCTACACACAAAACCCACCCCTTCTCTGTCAGTTTGATGTATGGTGATGGCTTGAGTTGCTATGAAATTGGAAGCTACTAGGGGGAACCCGACAAAAACTACAATTTTTTCAAAACTATGCATTTAAATTTTTTATCCCCTTCATAGTACTCTCCATTACACTTCACACATTTGTCTAATCTGTGATTACATTCTTGGAAACATTTTTCAAACTCAGCAGTTTGGGTGACACCCTTGTTTTTTCCCCCCCTCTTCTGTGTTGTCAAACCACTGTCCTTCATTCATGGAAACAGAAAGAAGTCACATGGAGTGAGTTCAGGTGATTAGGATATGAGGGACAAGAGAGGCATGCTTTTTGGGGGGATGTTTTCATACTGTTATTTCTTTTCTCTTTTTTTATAATCAATTTTTGGGGCCTCATACAACTCTTATCACAATTGATACATACATCATATTTGTACATTCATTGCCCTCATCATTCTGAAAACATTTGCTCCCCACTTAATCCGCTGGCATCAGCTGATAATTATTCCCCATCCCTCATGAACCCTGAATAATTTCTAAATTATTATTTTGTCTTATCTTACACTATACAATATCTCCCTTCAGCCACTTTTCTGTTGTCTGTCCCCCAGGGAGATGGTTATATGTAGATCCTTGTAATCGGTTTCCCCTTTCCATTCCTCCCTCCCTCTACCCTCCTCGTATCGCCACTCTTACCACTGGTCCTGAAGGGATCATCCGCCCTGGATTCCCTGTGTTTCCAGTTCCTATCTGTACCAGTGTACATCCTCAGGTCTAGCTAGATTTGTAAGGTAGAATGGGGATCATTTTAGTTGTGGGGGAAGAAGCATTTAGGAGCTAGAGGAAAGTTGTATGTTTCATTGTTGCTACAGTGCACCCTGACTGGCTCCTCTCCTCCCTGCTACCCTTCTGTAAGGGGATGTCCAATTATCTACAAATGAGCTTTGGGTTTTCACTCCACACTCCCCCGTATTCACAAAGATATGATTTTTTTGTTCCGATGATGTCTGATACCTGATTCTTCCGACACCTCGTGATCACACATGCTGGTGTGCTTCTTTCATGTGGGCTTTGTTGCTTCTCAGCTACAAGACCACTTGTTTAACTTCAAGCTTTTAAGACCCCAGAATGTATAACTTTTGATAGCCGACCACCATCAACTTCAGTCACCACATTTGCTTATGCACCCATTTGCCTCCAGCAATTGTGTTGGGGAGGTGAGCATCACGCAATGCCACTTTAATACAACAAAGTATTTTTGCATTGAGGGAGTACTTGAATGGAGGCCCAATGTACATCTGTTACCTTAATACTAAACCTATAAATATATGCATATAGATCTATTTCCCCATCGTTATACATAAATATATTTACATATGCACATGCCTTTATTTAGACCTCTATAAATGCCCTTTGCTTCCTACCTCTTTCCTTGATTTCCTTTTACTTTCTGATTGTCCCACTCTCATGTTCAGCCTTCATTTGTGTTTCAGTAATTCCTCTAGGTTACATTACTCTTGGTTACACTCTACCAAGCCTCCTACACCCTCCTCACCATCTATTTGGATCACTTGGTGTTCCCTTGTCCCTGGGTTTGTTAACAGCACTTCCTTTTTCCCTACACCCCCCTTTCCCATCTCCCTCCCCCAGCTGTCAGTCCCATTGTTTTCTCCTCCAGATTGTTCATCCAGCCTATCTCATTTAGACAGACCTGTGGAAATCATAGCATGCACAAAAACGAGACAGAGCAAACCCAAGCAACAAAATGAAACAAAAGAACAACACCACCACCAACAAGCCAATGACAAAAAGCAAAACAAAACACAAGAAAGAAAAGCTTTTAGTTAGTTCAAGGACTGTTTGTTGGCCTTTAGGAGTGTTTTCTCATAGAGTATGATGGGTCAGCTAGCCCTGGCCCCAAAGTCTATTTTTGGTATTCCCTGGGGACTTCGTTGCTCTGTTCCCCTTCCTGTTCTGTTGTACACCCTTAGTATTTTGCCTCGGTGTGCTGGGATCAGATCGGGCGATAGAGGCATGCTGTTTTTTTTTGTGTGAGCAGGTGCACTGTCATGGTGGCAAAACCAGTCCCCTGTCTACCACTAATCAGTCCTTTTTATTTTAAATAAATCATTTTATTGGGGGATCTTACAGCTCTTGTAACAATTCATACACCAATTTGTATGAAGCACATTTGTACATACATTGCTATCATCATTTCCAAACATGTTCTTTCTCCTTGAGCTCCTTTTTTCCCCTCCTCCCACCCACGTGAACCACTGATACTTTATACATACTTTTTAGTTTTATATTTTACGCCTCTGCTGTATCCCTTCACCCAAACTTCTGCTGTTTGTTCCCCTGGGTGGTGGAGTGGGGCTGTATGTCCATCATTGAGATTGGTTTCCCCTTTCTTCTGCTTCTCCCCCCTACCTTCCCTCGTGGTGTTGCTACTCTCAGTATTGGTCCTGAGGGGTTTATCTGTCCTGGATTCTGTGTGTCGGAACTTCTAGTCAATAGCAGTGTGCAAGCTCTGGTCTAGCCAGACAACTCAGACCTTCTTACACAATATCTTCAGAACCTCTATATAGGAAGCTTGATTAACAGTCTGACCTAGTGCAATGACTAAACTCCAAATGCACTATCACCCTCACATCAACAAAACCAAACAAATGAGCATCTTCTTGAAGTTTGAGTTCACTTGACGAGGTGTATTTGAGTGAGGTGATGATGGCGTCTTACACTGACTTGATTTATGTTTGCATTCTGGCTTGTGAGAAGAGCACAAGGTCTTGTCACCAGCAATGGCCTTGGGAAAAAAGTGTGGGTGCACTAGCTCGGAGCAAGTTGCCAGATGCCTGCCCAAACAGGAGAATGTATATTTTGAAATGTGTACCCAGTGGAGCTTTGTACCGCTTGGTTTTTTGGCGGGGGTGGGGTGGGGGTGGGTGGAAGGCCGGCTACTCCTTTGTAGGTTAGATAATCTGAGATGTGCTATTTGAAATTTCCTGGGGCCAGTTTTAGACAAAACTAGAAAAGTTAATTTTGCTGTATGGAAAAATCTGACAGTCTGGAAGTATCTAATTTTCCTCACATGCCATCATTCCCCTAGTAGCATTATTCTTAGTTAAAGCTCTCCTCTGTTCCTCCTTAGGGTTTCCCCCACTACCTGATGTTCCTTTTCTCCTACTCATCATCAAGGGACTTGTGTCCAAAGTGAGGACAGCAAATAAGAGACCCTCCTGACTCTCTGTTAAGAAGGGTGCTCTGGTGCATGCGTGTGTTTATGTGTGCACATACAATCGCATTTGAATTTTGTTGGAAGAGGCTTCATAGAGACAGAGAGTGACATGGTTAGAGCTGCTGCACATGTAGAGCACTGTACTCTATGGTGTTCTAATTCAAATGCATGTAAGGTCCAAGAGAGGTAATAGAAGCAAGTGACCAGGGTCAGGGAAGGCAGTAGGAGGAACTGAGGGAGCCTGAATGCCTCACACCCTGCCAGTTACACTGATTCTTGGATGGGAGAGTACCAACCTAGTGCTGTGAAATCTTCGCAGTTTTCAGAGGCTTGGGGGATTTAAATTTTGTATGGGTGCATAAGCAAATGTGGTGAAGAAAGCTGATGGTGCCCGGCTAGCAAAAGAGATAGTGTCTGGGGTCTTAAAGGCTTGAAGGTGAACAAGCGGCCATCTAGCTCAGAAGCAAATAAGCCCACATGGAAGAAGCACACCCGGCCAGTGCGATCACGAGGTGCCCAAGGGACCAGGTATGAGGCATCATGCAAAAAAAAAAAAAAGATATAAGTGTGTGTATGTATGTGTATATATGTGTATATGTATATATATGTATATATATATCATATTAAATGAAGGGGGAAGTGCAGAGTGGAGACCCAAGGCCCAAGTGTCGACCAATGGAGATCCCCTCATAGAGGGGTTTAGGAGAGGAGATGGGTTAATTAGGGTGTGAGGTAGTATTGATGAAGAACACAGCTTTCCCCCAGATCCTGGATGCTTCCTACCCCTAACTACCATGATCCGAATTCTACCTTGCAGGGCTGGATAGGATAGAGGCTGTACACTGGTGCATATGAGGGTTGGAGGTACAGGGAATCCAGGGTGGATGATACCTTCAGGGCCAAGGGTGTGAGGGACGATGCTGGGAGAGTGGAGGGTGAGTGGGTTGGAAAGGGGGAACTGATTACAAGGATCCACATGTGACCTCTTCCCTGGGAGAGGGACAGCAGAGAAGGGGGGAAGGGAGACTCCGGATAGGGCAAGATATGACAAAACAACGATGTATAAATTACCAAGGGCATATGAGGGAGGGGGGAAGGGGGAGGGAGGAGGGGAAAAAAAAAAGAGGACCTGATGCAAGGGGCTTAAGTGGAGAGCAAATGCCTTGAGAATGATTGGGGCAGGGAATGTATGGATGTGCTTTATACAATTGATGTATGTATATGTATGGATTGTGGTAAGAGTTGTATGAGTCCCTAATAAAATGTAAAAGAAGAAAAGAGAAAAAAATGATTAAGGCAAAGACTGTACAGATGTGCTTTATACAATTGATGTATGTATATATATGAACTGTGAAAAGAATTGTATGAGCCCCAATAAATTGTTAAAATTTAAAAAATAAATAAATAAAATAAAATTAAAAAAAAAACAAAACAAAAAAAAACAAAACAAAAAAATAGACATCTAAATGCTTGTAATTTATTGATTTCGATAAACACACTGAATGCCAGTACTCAAGTCAAACAAACCAAACTGACAGCCATCGAGTCTTTGCCAACTCATAGTGACCCTATTAGACAGGGTAGAACTGCCCCTCAGTTCAGCTCCCAGCCCTGGAGGCCCACCAGTTCCTCGTTATTATCATGAGGAATACTATTTTCACAAGAGCATTACATACCCCTAGAGACTAAACCATAAAGCCATATAGGCTTTGACCATCAATTCTGATATGCTTTTTCCTCAAACTGATGGGTCATTTGATGGAATCCTTGTATTACTTCCCTAACATAAAAATTAATCAAGCAAAGGAGATTCAGTGCTCAGTACTACAGCCCCCTATTTAGAGATTAACTCTTAAAAACCACCACCACCACCACCACCACCACCACCACCACCACCACCACCACCACCACCGCCACCTTATCTATGTTGATAAAAACTTGAGTAGGCTGTATAAATATCTCAAGTATTTAGGATAAAATGGATTCTTATTCTACTGTCACATATTTAGTTTGAGTTATGTGTTTCCATCTGAACACAAATTAAATAGACCTTATTGACATCTTTTCAAAATGCCATAAAAATTAAATGATTACCTTAAAAGATACTCAGTATAATTAGGCATCAGAAAAATGTACATCAACACTAGAGCGAGATAGTGTTTCAACCCATCAAGATGACACTAGCCAAGAATATTAAAAATACCATTGAGTGCTGGAAGAATGAACAGATTTGTGTCAGAAGAACAGTCTGAAAGGTCCTTAGAAGCAAGCACGGGGAGACTTCACATGCTTTGGATATGTTATCAGGAGATGCCAGTCCCTGGAAAAGGCTGAAATGTTAGGTTCAAGTATAACAACAGTTTTGAAGATGGTGTAGGACTGCGCAGTGGTTCATTCTGCCTTGAGTTGGAACTGACTCAATAGCACCTAATGCTAAAAGCTAGATGCTTTTGATCCTAAATGAAAAGTGGATGGTCCAGCCTCCATACCAGCTACGTGGACAACTGCCCCTCCCCCCAGAAGAATTTACTTTAGAAGACGGCACTGAACCTGTAGCTAGGGGAGATGGACATGTCTGATCAGAGCACACAGGGGCAAATGAAGGGGGAGGAAGAGAGTGGAGCACACACTGGTCCACCAGGCTTGGAGGATGATTTTGGCACTCTGAACAGCCAATGTACAGAGTGGACCATATGGCTGATCCCACTATGAGACATGCCATCCCTTGCTGGCCCAGAGCCCTATGGGGACAATACCGGAGACTCTGTGTTGGGACTGACCCGACTGGCCCTCCAACACGGAGGCAAATCACTAAAAGCATGCAGCAGAGCAACCATGAGAGCAGAGCGGGTAGCCCCTGAGGGAGTACAAAGGACAGACTCTGGGGCCAGAGCATGATACGCCATCAGACCTGACTGAAGGACACACCTATAGAAAAAAAAAATCAGACCTTGATCTATTTACAGGTTTTTCTTTCTTAAAAAATTTTTTTGTCTTTTAATTAATTTACTCTTTTATTGATCATTGGTTTTCTGTTGTTGTTTTTATTTGTCATCACAGTGTTCTCACCCATTGCCTATCTTGCTATGGTTTGATTTTTGGTGCATATTATTATCTCAACAGATCTATCTAGATAAGATAGGCTGGAAGAATAGTCTGGAGGAGAAAACAACAGGACCAATGGTTCCCGGGGACATGGGAGAGAGAGAGGAGGGGGTAAGGAGGTGATGCTGACCAATCCAGCGACAGGGGAGCAACAAGTAATCCAAAATCCGTCGCAAGGAGGGTGTGAGAAGCCTGGTAGGTATTCAGCAAGGGCAATGTAACCAAGAGAAATTACTCAAACCCAAGTGAAAGCTGAGCATGATAGTCGGACAAGAGGAAAGTAAAAGTAAATAGAGGAAAGAACTAGGTGACAAAGGGTATTTCTAGAGGTCTACATACTGGCATGTACATATGTAAATATATTTATACAGGAGGGTTCGTAAATAGATCAACGTGCATATATTTATAGACTTAGTATTAAGGCAGTAGATGGACATTGCCAAATACTTACTCAATGCAAGAACACGTTATATTAAATTGGCATTCCATGATGAACACCTTTCCAACATGATGGTTGAAGAAAAATGTGTGCACTAGCAAATGTGGTGAAGAAAGCTGATGGTGCCTGGCTATCAAAAGTTATAGCATCTGGGATCTTACAGGCTTGAAAATAAAGAAGCGGCCATCTAGCTCAGAAGCAACAAAGCCCACATGGAGGAAGCACACCAGCCTGTGTGACCATGAACTGTTGAAGGGATCAGATATCAAGCATCAAAGAACACAAAAACCATGTCATTGTAAATGAGGGTGAGTGCAGAGTGGAGACTCAAAGCCCATTGGTAGGTAACTGGACACCCCCTTCCTGAAGGGATGTGGGGAGGAGATAAGCCAGTCAGGGTGCAGGGTAGCAACAATGAAACATGTTTCCTCTAGTTCCTAAATGCTTCCTCCCCCCACTATCATGATCCAAATTCTACTTTACAAATCTGGCTAGACAAGGGGATGTACAGAGAGATCGCCTTGGAGATTGGGTGGATGTTCCCACAGTAGCGTGGAGCCTCACAAGTGGTGGTCAGGCGTTTCCCCCAGTCACTTGTAGGACCTCAGGATTTAGGCTGGGGATGCCCCCACTTTTTATAGGGGAGAACAACCTGTGGCCTGGTGTGTGGGAGAGGACCAGCGTGAATTCCCCAGCTGCTTGCCACACCAATAAGTGGGGGGTGGGAGCTCCCTCAGTTGGGCCTTCAGGTTTGCCCTAGGCAGAGGGGAGTGGCCTGGAGACAGCTATTGTCTTGTGATGGGAAAGAGAGTGAAAGGAGAGGAAAAAGAGAGAAAGAGGAAGACACAGACTGGGGCAATAATGCCAACCAGACTGACAACCACTCACCCACACACAACTAAAATGCACAGAGTAAACAAAGGTGACAACAGTAAAAAAAAAAAAAAGAAAAGAAAACAACTAAAAAGGAGAACCAAATCTGTGGAGGCTGTGGTAGGAAGTAGAGAAGAGCTAGATGGAGCGGAGAAAAGCAGAAAACCTGTAAGAAGAGTCCAATAAAAGGAAAAAGAGAGAAGAGAAAAGGAAGGAGGAGGAGAGAGTATTTTTTAAATGGTTAAAGAAATAACTGCCCCTGTGTTATGCTGTGTGTAGCTCTGACTCGTCCTGTGTGCAGTACTGTCTTAGGGGTCAGGCTGCCCACTAGGAGGACAGGGTTGCCCTAGGCAGAGTGTAGGGCTCTGGAAACCAGCAGTGGTATGTGCAAGCAATGAGAGGGAGCAGAGAGAATCGTACAAGCTAAGAGAGAGGTGAAGAAAGCAAAGACAGAAAGAGGAAAGAAAGAAAAAGAGAATAAAGAGAAAGAAGGAAATAAATCCAACTGAGTTCACTAAGGTTGGCTGTGATGGTAAAGAGCAAGGAGAGAGAGAAGGAGGAAATAAAGTATAAAGTAGTAGCTGATCCCTGATTGCTTGGATGAGGGGCCAGAGGGGTTTAGACACTGCTCCAACATGGCAGGGCAGTGTGCCCTTTTAATGCCGGGACCCAGTGGTGCTGGGCAGAATTGCCCTAGTTGACGAGATCACCTTAGAGGCATGACGGAGGTTTCTTCAACGGTGCAGCGCACTGTAGGTGTTTGTCCCAGGTGCCTTGTGTGGTGTACAGCACTCCCACACAAGGCAGGCTGGAGTGCCTCCTGCTATTTGGGTTGATTTGCCCTAAGCGGAGGGAAGTGACCTGGAAGCCTTTAGTGGCATATGAGAGGAGAGAGTGGGAGAGAAGAGGAAAAAGAGGGGAAAAGGGGAAAAAAGAGGGATAAAGAAGAAAGCGAGTAAATAAAAGCCCAACACCAACCTGAGCACGTTGAAACTGAGTGCGGTGGAAAAGTTAGAAGGGCTAGTGAATAAAGTGAGAATAAGTAGAGCAGTGGGTAAGGAGGTAATGATACTTGATCACCTGTCCTTGAGGCCAGAGGAATTCCAACTCTTCCTCAAGGTCACGGGGTCATGGACTTGTAAGGTCTCTCTCTCTGGCCTAAATTCCAACCCCAGTCCTTGGCTCCCCGCGAGAAAAATTTCATGCGGAAGCCAGGCTCGTGATCCAAGTGAATTTAATGAGAGTTAAAAGAAGCTTCAGGTTTTACAAGGCACCCATAGGATTCCTTTGACCATGGGGCCTGGCAGAGACTGCCTCAGGTCATGCAAGGATCTCTCTCCTCCCAGGAAGACGACCAGACCACCCCTCTCCCTTCTGGTTCCTGCCTTTTCAAGGGTTCCCGGGGAGGCTGGTGAAGGACCCCAGGTCAATCCCATTGGCTGAACTGCAATCATCTGGCCCAGGTGGGCTGCTCCAGGTGCAACATCCATCGGAGCCCACGGGCAGGAAAATCCAGCTTTCCTATGCTGGCTCTCCTGGGCATGCGTTAATGGACTTTCCCATCCCTGATGTAGGGTTCCACAGATGCTGTGTGAGATTACTCACTTCATGTGAGATTACTTCAAAAGCCCCCCCCCCCCCGCGCCAGATGAGCCCGGCCTCGGCCTCGGCGGGCGGCGGGGCTGCCCTCTCGCCGCCCTCCAGCGCCCCTCTCGCCGCCCTTTAGGGGCCGGGCCGCGCTGAGCCGGGCGGCCGCCGGCCGGGGCTGGGGGTTGGGAGGGGCGGGGGTCACGGGCGGGTCGCTCGTTCGGCCGCTGGCGGGGGGCGTGGCCGGGCGGCCGCGCGCGAGGCCGGCCAGCGGCCGCCACGCCCTCGGGCTCAGACTCCGACTCCGGCTCGGCTTGCCCTGGCGGCGGTGGCGCCGTGAGGAGGAGTCCGCGCTCCTCTGTGGCGGCGGCGGCGGCTGGCTCCAGGCCGGGTTTTGGCGCCGCCCGCCTGCTGCCTCCTGGCGGCTCCAGAACTCCAGCCCCCTCTCTATCAGCCTCTCACTCCGTCTCAATACGTCTCAAGATGGCGGCCAATGTGGGATCGATGTTTCAATATTGGAAGCGCTTTGATTTACAGCAGCTGCAGGTCAGGCTTCTCTCTCGGCCTCTCGCTCGGGGGTGGGGGCTGCGGGCGGTCGCGGCGTCCCCGGGGGGCGCCGGGCTGCCTTGCCGCCAGGGAGCCGCGGCGGAGGGGAGGAGGGCGGTGCCGGGGAAAGCGGGGCCGACTCGGGGACAAGTCCCTCTCACTCCCCGGCCCCCATTGATAACTCGCTTGATCGGAAATTGATCCTCTTTGTTCAATTCATCGATCAGCCCAACATGGCGCCGGCAGCCGCTGCCGCCGCCACTGCTGCCCCTGGTGTCTGCCCCCTCCCCTGGCGCCCCCGGCCCCGAGCCGCCGCCGCCGCCGCCGCAGCGGGACCGGGAAGGGGGCGGCCCCAGGCGCCAGCGGGGTGCGCAAAAAAAAAACAAAAAAAAAAAGAACCTGAGGAAAGTTGTGTTTTTCATTGCTGTCTCATACCCTGTATTCTTTTATCTCCTCTCTGAGATCCTTCTGTAAGGGGATGTCCAGTGCACTGGAATTAGGTTTTGGGTCTTTACCCGGCCGTCCCCTCTCATTCTCCATGATAAGATTTTTTTGTTCTCATGATGCCTGTTGCCTTATCCCTTTGAAACTTTGTGATCACACAGGCTGGTATGCTTCCTCCATGTGGGCTCTGTTGCTTCTGAGCTAGATGGTTGCTTCTTTACCTTCAAGCCTTTAAGACCCCACACGCTATATCTTTTGGTAGCTGGACACCATCGGCTTTCTTCATCACATTTGCTTATGCAGCCGCTTTGTGGTCAGTGATCGTGTAGGGAAGGTGAGCATCGTTTAATGCCAATTTAATAGAACAATGTTCTTGCAATGAACGAGTCCTTGAGCGGAGACCTTATGTCCATCTGCTACCTTAATACTAAATCTATAAACATATGGACATAGATCTATTTCCCCATGCCCCTTTGTAAATATATGTACATGCCTTTATTTAGACATCTATAACTGGCCCTTGCTTCCCAGCTCACTCTTCTATACCCTTTGATTTTCCTCTTGTGCCCACTGCCATGCTCAGTCTTCCTTTTGGTTTCAGTAATTACTCTTGGTTACATTACCCTTGATCACGCCCTACCAGGCCTCGTGCATCCCCCTCACCACCGATTTCCTTCACTTTTTGTTCCCTTGTCTCTGGGTTTCTTTACACCACTTCCTTTCCCCCCACCGTGCTCACTCCCATGCCCAATGGAAAGGGCCGGTCACATGTTTACTCCTCCAGATTGTTCATCCAGCCTCTCTTAATTAGACAGACCTGTAAAATTAATAACATGCACAAAATAAGACTGAGCAAAACCAAGCAGCGAAAAGAAAAAAACAAACAAAAATGTAAACAAAACCCAACCAAAATCCAATGACACTAAAAGAAAACAACACTAACCAAGAAAGAAAAGTACAAGGACTGTGTGGTGAACTTTAAGAGTGTTTTCCTGTCCAGTCTGTTGGGGCACCGAGCCCTGACCACAAAGTCCACCTTTGGCATTCCCCGGGGACTTTGATGCTCCATTTTCTTTCCCTTCCGTTGCACTCTCTTAGTGTCATGCCTCGAGGTGGCAGGATCAGTTCGGGCGCAGCTCCCACACTGTGTCTCCAGTGTTGTCCCCTCTAGGGCTATGGGTCTTTGAGGGACGTTTCTCATCGTGGGGCTGCCCGTGTGGTCTTCTCTGTGGACTGGCTTCTCTGATTGGGAACATCATCCTCAAGGTGTATTGGGCCAGGATGTGCTCCTTTCTCCCCTCCTCCCCCTTGTTCTGCCCTGTGTTCTCTGATCAGATATGTCCCTCTCCGCGAGCTGCAGCTCCGGTGCCATCCTGTGAAATACAATCTTTGGGGGCTGCAAGGATGTTGGTGGGTGGGTGTCAGCTCAGATCTTTTGGGAGTCCAGGAGATATTGACTGTTCGATGGGCACAGTTCTGTGGGGCACCGTGCTCTTGGTCCAGACGCTGGTTGTGAATATGACTTTGTTTTTAACCAGTTGTGTGTCTCTGGGTCAACTGCTATGTGTTTTTGAGTGAGTTTTCTCATCTGGAAAGTAAATGTACTGGATTATCCAGACTCCCATGTCAGCAAGTTATCGAGAGGAGTTAATCAGAGGCTATTTCATATAGTGTGTACCTGCGCGCTGCAATCTAGACCTGGGGTGGCAATTATGAGCTCAGGATAGAGATGGTGTCCAGGAGGTAACATACGTGGCTCCATATTGAAACAGGAAGCCCACTGTGGAGATTTGGTCCTTCCGTTGATGTCCACTGGCCACCTAGTCTCCTGCTATAACTGCTTCACTGGCTCAGCAGCTGAGCCAGGAGCCAGTGCAATCATAACCAGGTGGCTACCTCGGAAAAAGGGCAGATAGATATTTGTTATCTTGTTGTCTTGGGGAGCCCACCTAACCTCCATGCAAACCTTCTGGTGTGAGTTATCTGTGGAAGGAATCATAGGCTCACAGTAATTCACATCTTTCTTTTTGACAATGTGCCCGTATTCCTTTCTGAACCTGAGAAGGTGGCCCCTGTGTCCACCAAGAAATTTACTGGCTGGCCTCCTACATGGAGAGTTAGCCTGGGCTTTTGGCGGCAAAGTGAAACAGAGCCCTGACCCCTTTATTCAGCTTCTTCAAGCATTATTGTCTCTTGCTTGGGTCTCTCTAGGTGCAGATGAGGCCCGTCCACTCTAGTGGAGGGTCGTGCACCTCTCCTGGGGTTTTCAAAGCACTGATTTTTCCAGTGTCGTTCTTTCCTGCAGTAGGCACATTGATCCTTCCCCATGGCTTGGCGGTGCCCACAGGTTAGTCTCTCTGTGAGTGGGCCATGCTCTCCTTTTCCTGAGTCTCTAGGGTCTCTCATGGCAATTTCTAGTATTTTAGCTAGTTTCTTTGTCTCTGTCGTGCTAGGGTCATCTCTGTTGTTATACATTCAATGAGCCACTTGTACCAAATCACTAAGATTTTTCCCTTTAAACCATTCCAACTTCTTTTTCATGTCTGAGGCAGACTGACTGAGTCATAAAGGCAATACTTATTGCCCTCCTGTTCTCGGGGCCTCCGGGCCGTGAAGGGTATAAAGCCCATAGGCTTCCATCAGCCACTCTAGAAAGGCAGGCGGACATTCTCTTATAAGAGCCTGAAAATTCTCACTGACCTTAGATAAATTCATAGGTTTCCTAGCTCTTCCGCAGAGGGTCATGTAAGAGCAACGGGTGATACCTGGTAAAGCCCTCTGGGCCTTGCTAGGAATTGAGATCCCACATTGTTGGTGTAGTGTCCAAAAGAGTTTCTCTCAAGTGGGGAGTGCCCGCTCGCTGACCATCAGGTTCGCTGACTGCTTACTGGGCCTCTGTCTGGAAGGGCTACCCTTCCTCCGTTTTGAACAGCAACTGGAGAAGTTGCTGGCAATCATTCCAGGTGGGCTGATGAGTATGGAAGACATAACAGTACTAGTGTGTGTGTGGGGCTACTGGTTGGGGGTGGGGGTGAGGTTGGGGGGCCGGTGGGAGAGGGAGTTACTCAATAAGGGCATGTTAGAAATTTTCTATTTCTGTCCCCTAGAAACCTTATAGGGCGGGGGTGGAACCAAAGGGTCTGAAGCCTTCTCTCCCACTCCCAGAGTTCTCCTGCAAAATGGTATAAAACCAAGTAGGGGAGAGAGATCGGGAGGGGAGGGAAAAGGAGGGGGAGAGGGAGAGTTTGGGGGAGGGGGACGGAGAGGGATGGGCTCCACCTATGTGGTTTTGGGACCTTGTAACGTTTGTTTTTCCAGTCCTGCCATGTTTCCTGAAACCTTGGAAACAAGGACCCTTTCTTTGAGGGAGGGAGTAAGTCTTTTATATTTGCAGGCTTTTTAGTGGCAATGTCAGCCCACACTTGAATTAAAGGAATCAGATCGTGATGTCCTGGTTCCCCTTAACCATAACTATGACCTCTTAGTAATAGGGGATGGGAAAACTAGTCTTGCGTGGGTCAATCAGGGACTCCTTCTGCCCCATCACTTTTAAACAAATTTTAGTGTCTCCAAGCTTTTGGGTTGAAACCACATCCTCTTGGTGAACACCTAGAGCAGGGGTCCTCAAACTACAACCTGTGGGCCACATGCAGACAGCCGAGGACATTGATCCTTTCTGTCGGGTGTATATGCCCCCTTTTTTTTTAACTTCAAATCAAGATGTGCAGTGTGCACATGAATTTGTTCGTAATTTTTGTTTTTTTTAAACTATAGTCTGTCCCTCCAATGGCCTGAGGGACAGTGAACTGGCCCCCTTGGTAAACAGTTTCAGGACCCCTGCCTTAAGGTATCCTGGACTTAGGGGTTACTAATCTCCCTGCCCTGAAACATCCCTGCTGTTGTGGGAGGCTACCCGCAACCCGTTGTGGGAGGCTACATGGGAATTTGGACCCCGGGTAATTTACAAGCCTTTACTCCAATTGAACCCAAGAAAATTCAAAATAACTTAGGTAGTTACTCTATTTTGGTCACTATTGACTCCTCCTGTACTAGCCCATTATTTCCATTTAACGCTATAACGCGGAATATGATGTTTTAATAGCATTTTAAAAAATGTATATATATATATATATATATAACTATGAAAGTCCACAGCAAAAAAAAATAATTTTTTCCCAAAATTATAATTGAAGCAGTATAGGGTTAAAAAGAAGGATGGGTCTTATCAGCGGGTCCAAGACCTTAGCATCATAAATGAATCAGTTTGTACTATTTAAGAGTGTAAAAAAAATTGATGGAGGGATTCAGAGAAAATGGCGACCAGATAGGACCCATCTATCTGGAGCTCCTGCTGCCAGACCAGAAAAATAGGAAATTAGGTGAAGGAAACGGAGAGGTAGAGTTTTTTGTTCCCTTGTCTCTGGAGTTCTTAACACCACTACCTTTCTTCCCACCTCCCTCTCTCGCATGTCCTCCAGGATGTGCAGTTCCGTTTTTTTTTCTCCTCCAGATTGTTCGTTCAGCCTATCTTATTTAGACAGACCTGTAGAGGCAATAACATGCACAAAAACAAGAAAGAACAAAACCAAGCAGCAAAATAAACAAAACAACAAAAATCCAATTACAATAAAAGAAAACAAAGGTCAACAAGATAGAAAAGCTCATAGATAGTTTAAGGACTATGTGTTGGCCTTTAGAAGTGTTTTCTAGTCCAGTCTTTTGGGGCACCAAACCCTGACCCTAAAGTCCACCTTTAGCATTTCCTTGGGATCTTGCTGCTCCTTTTACTTGCTCTTCTGCTGTACCCCCTTAGTGTTATGCCTCGGTGTAGCGAGATCAGTTTGGGGGTAATTCCCACACTGTGTCTCCAGTGTTGTCCCCTCTAGGGCTATGGGTCTTTGAGGGACGTTGTGTCTCGTCGTGGGGCTGGCCATGTGGTCTTCTATGTGAACTGACTTCTCTGAGTGGGAACATCATCCTCAAGGTCTGGTGGGACAGGATGTGCTCCACTCTCCCCTTCTCCCCTTCATCTCTGTGTGCTCTGATCAGATAATGTCTCTGTCCAGGAGATGCAAATTCAATGCTATCCTCTGAAATAAAATCTTTGGGAGGGGTTGTGGGGAATATCTGCTCAGATCTTTGGTGTGTCCAGGAGAGAGGGACTGCTCGGCTGGGCACAGCCACGAGGGGCTCAGAACTCTGGCTCCAGAAAATGGTTGTAAGTTTGGCTTTGTTTTTAACCAGTTGTGTGCCTCTGGGTCAACACCTGTGTTTTTTTGAGTTAGTTTTCTGATCCGAAAAGTAAAGGTACTCCATTGTCCAGACTCCCATGTCACCAAGTGATCGATAGGGGCTAACCAGAGCCTGATTCAAATAGTGTGGATCTGTTAGGTGCCTTCTAGACCTGGGGTGGCGATTCTGAGCCCAGGACAACAATAATGTCCGAGAGGTGATATAGGTGGCTCCATATTGAAACAGGAAGACCACTGTGGAGATTTTGTCCTTCCACTGATGGCCACAGGCCACCGCCTCACGTCCTGCAAAAACAGTTTCCATGGCTCAACAGCCAAGCCAGGGGCCAGTGCCATAAAAATCATATGGCTAACTGGGACAAAGGGCAGACAGATATTTTTTATCATGATGTCTTGAGAAACCCACCTAACCTCCATGCAAATCTTCTGGTGTGAGTTATTTTTGGAAGCAATCATATGCTGACAGTAATTCAAATCTTTCCTTTTGACAATTTGCCTGTACTCTTTTCTGAACCTGAGAAGGTAATCCCTGTGTCCACTAAGAAATTGACTGGCTGGCCTCCTACTTGGACAGTTAGCCTGGGATCCTGGGGACCAAGTGAAACAGAGCACTGACACCTTCATTCAGCTTCTTCAAGCATTATTGTCTCTTGATTGGGATTTTCTAGGTGTGGATGAGGCCCGTCCTCTCTATTGGAGGGTTGTCTGCTTCTCCTGGGGTATTCAAGGCACTGATTTTTCCAATGTCCTTCTTTCCTGCAGTAGGCACATTGATCCTGCCCCATGGCTTGGCGGTGCCCACAGGTCAGTCTCTCCGTAAGTGGGCCATGCTCTCCTTTTCCTGAGTCTCTGGGGTTTCTCATGGCAATTACTAGTATTTTAACTAGTTTCTTTGTCTCTGTCGTGGTAGGATCATCTCTGTTGTTACACACCCGCTGAGCCACTTGTACCAAATCACTAAGATTTTTCCCGTCAAACCCTTCCCACTTCTTTTTCATGTCTGAGGCAGACTGAGTAATAAAGGCAATACTTATTGCCCTCCTGTTCTCGGGGCCTCCAGGCCGTTAGGGATATAAAGCCCGTAGGCTTCCATCAGTCACTCTAAAAAGGCACGCAGACATTCTCTTGTAAGAGCCTGAAAATTCTCACTGACCTTAGATAAATTCATAGGTTTTCTAGCTGTTCCACTGAGGGCCTGCAAGAGAAACTGGTGATACCTGGTTAGGCCTTCTGTGCCTTGCAAGGAGTTTGGATCTCACATTTTTCGTGCAGTGGCAAAAAGAGTTTCCCTCACATGGGGAGTGCCTGCTGTCTGACCATCATGTCCATTGACTGCTTACTGGGCCTCTCTCTGGCAGGGCTACTGTACCTGTGTTGTGAACAGCACCTGGAGAAGTTGCTGGCAATTTCTGGAGGTGGGCTAATGCATATGGAAAACCGTTTCTATCAAGGAATCAGACCTGCTTTGTCAGAAAAAGGGATTTTGTTGATTCCAATTATACAAATCACTGGAATACAAGGGGATATATACCCAAAAAGGGACTCAGGGGTCTTCCCCAGGTGTTGGGGCTGCTTGCCTTGAGTGTAGAATGGCTGCTGCCGAATCATCCTTCTTGGGGGGTGGGGCGGTCGAGATCCCATACCAGCCCTAGTGTATGTTGGGGTGTGGACTCAGAAAAGAGTTATGAGTATTTCTCTCTCTCCAGCCCCATGCACCTGACAGGGTGGCACTGATAATGAAGGGTCGTAAGCTAGTTCTCCCACTCCCAGAGTCCTCCTGCAAAAAGGAATAAAGCCGAGACGGAGGGGTATGGGGAGGGGTTGGGGAAGGGCAGCCTCCACCTTAGTGGTTTTAGGACCTTGTGTCTATTTTTTTTCTGGTCCTGCCATGTTTCCTGAAATCTTGAAACAAGAACCCTTTCTGTTGCAGGAGGAAGTAAGTCTTTTGTTTATGCTGGCTTATTAGTGGCAATGTCATTCCACGCATCAATTTTAGGGATCAGATAGGGATGTCCTGGTTCCCCATAAACATAACTATGAACTCTGAGAAATAGGGGAAGGGAAAACGAGTCTTGCATGGGCAAATCAGGAACTCCTTCTGTCCAATCACCTTTAAACAAATTGCGGAGTCTCCACGCTTTAGGGCTGAAACTACATTCTCTTTGTGAGCGCCTAGAGCAGGGGTCCTCAAACAATAGCCTGTGAGCCACATGCGGATAGCCGAGGACCTTGATCCTGTCCGCCGAGTGTTTGTGCCCCGTTTGTTTGTGTGTTTTTTTTAAACTTCAAAATAAGGTATGTGCAGGAAGCATAGGAATTTGTTCATAGTTTTATTGAAACGATAGTTCGGCCCTCCAACTGATCAGAGGGACAGTGAACTGGTCCCTGTTTAAAGAGTTTAAGGACCCCTGGCCTAGAGAAATCAGAAATCTGTAGTTCTGGGGAGAGCACTCCTGTTAAGGAGGTTTCCTTTCTAAGCAAGCCCAGACAGTGGCAATTGGATCTCGGTGCACCTCGAAATGTTGTAGCCACTCTCCATTCCCAGAAAGAAAACTACTCCGACCGCTGGCAAGTTCAACAG
Organism: Tenrec ecaudatus; assembly: GCF_050624435.1. NCBI lineage: Eukaryota > Metazoa > Chordata > Mammalia > Afrosoricida > Tenrecidae > Tenrec > Tenrec ecaudatus. Next base: position 48,096 of record NW_027458025.1, on the reverse strand, counting down.
AAAAAGTTTTTTTTCCTGAGCAGCCCCAGTCTAATTGACCAAAGGTTTTTATACTTTTGCAATGTGCAGGTGTGCAAGCAGGCAGAGTAGAGAAGCAGGGTGTTGCAGTTAGTCATTCTTAGTTGAACAAAGACTGCTCTGGTCGCTCTCGCGAATCTTCTGAGCATCCATATCCTTTGGGACATTCCCTTGGGCACATCTGCACAGCCTACCTCCCCTATATCAGCTAGTTCATTTACAGTTCATAGCTACTTTATTTACTTTACATGGTGCCTTCTGTCAGCTCATAATGGCTTCACTCTTGTCAAGGCTGTTTAAGCTTTTCCCAGAGATCCTATATAGCCGCCATTGTGGCCATGGGGAAACGGGGCCTGTGACCCTGGCCAAGATGGTGCCCACCAGCCCAAACATGTGGAAGGGCACTGCCTAGGGAGCTGATTGAATAGACCTGGGAGTTAGCCCTGCCTTGTCCTGGGAGCCAAATATTTCCCTTTTCCCCTCCATTCCCTTTCTCCTGGCTTTTCAAACAAGCTGCTTTAGCCCTATAATGCCCAGCACAACATTTTTATAACATTTAATTGAAACTTATCTAGTACCAAACTTATAAATTATCAATGTGACAATTTGGTTACATTTCAAAAACATTGCACGTTTTATATATTTGAATGCCATATATACATATTGATAACTATGAAAGTAAAGAATAAAAATGTTTAAAATTATTTCCTGAATTTAAAACTTGAGGCGTTATAGTGTTAGTGTTCTACCAGTGTAGGTTTGTTCCTTGTTACAGGCTGGTTTTCCGTGGCCCAGGCTTAGGCCAATGGCATATGGAACCCTTCCTGTGTAACTGTTACCTTTAGGCTTTCAGTGTTGCTGCTTAAGGCACTTTTGGGGAAAGCTCTTACTACACAGTTCCACTGCCACGATGTTCCAGACAGAAATTCCAATTCCCTTAAGGTTCCCTGAGCTTCCAGATGCCCCTTCCCTTCAGAGATTTGAGAGTCTGCTCCCGCCAGCAGGCATCTTGGAGGGCCGTGGGGCCATTCCAAGCAGTGGTTCTCCTAGCTTGTCTAGAATAATGGTTGGACTTAAAGTCGACCTCAGTGAGTTGTCTTTGATCCCTTACTTCTTGCTGGGGCATCTTCCTGAGGCAACAGATTCAGGGCAATAAAGGGCTCGCTCTCAAGTGGGGTTTATTGACCTTGAGGCAGCAAGCTCTACATAGCCTTCTTTTGTGCTTTCTAGATGGGACTTAGCAGCTTCATACTCAGGAATTGTCCCCTTGCATGAATCCTGTCCAATTGGGATAGAGTTGACACAGAGGCTAGACAAACAAAAGCTGATACACTATGCAACTTTATTTGAGAAAGGAGAATGGTGGCCAGAGAATGGTACACTTTCCCTTCTAACCCTGATTCACCTGGAACAGTTTTGTAAAGTGATTGGAAAGTGGGCCGAAATGCCAGAAGTTACAGCATTTCTCCTTTTGAGGAGCAGTAGAGACCTTCATCCCCAGTGCACCCAGGAACCCCTAAGGCAGGCATCCTCAAACTGTGGCCCGTGGGGCACATGTGGCCTGACGACATTTATCCCACCCTCAGGGTGTTTTTGCTGCCTCTGCATGTCCTACTTAGTAGCCGATTCGTGCAATGTGCATAGGAATTTGTTCATAGTTTGGTTTTTTTTAACTATAGTCTGGTGCTCCAACGGTCTGAGGGACAGTGAACTGGCCCCCTGTGTAAACAGTTTGAGGACCCCTGCCCTAAGGGATCCTGGACTTAGGGGTTACTAATCTCCCAGCCCTGAAACATCCCTGAACATTCTACCCGTTGTAGGAGGCACCATGGGAATTTGGTCTCTGGGTAATTTACAAGTATTTTATTCAATTTGAAGCCAAGAAAATTAAAAATGACTCAGACACTTACTTTCTTTTGATCCCTGTTGACTCCCGCTGTAGTATTCCAATATTACAATTTAACGCTATAACGCATGACCTTTTCATTCCATTCAATTAAATGTGTGTGTATAGATAGATAGATAGATAGATAACTATGAAAGTAATTAATGAAAACAAAATTTGTTTGACCAAAGTTAATAATTGAGGGATAATAGGATTAAATAGAAGCATGGTTCTTAGCAGTGGGTCCAAACATTAGGATCATAAATGAAACAGTGATCTCAGTGCACCCAGTAGTTCCCAAACCCTGTACCCTCATAGGGGAAATTGTGGATGCTTTTACTCCCGTGCCTATACTTAGAACGAACAAACACACATGCCTGATAATCCTAAGATTTTTTTTGTTTCCTGTGACACTCACCTAATTTCAAGGGCACTGCCACCTCACAAGCCTAGCCTTGCCTCAGTTAAACTGTTCACCCTTTTGTCCGTTTGTTTGTTTTTCCAGAAGTTCTCAAGTTACCAAGCCCTCTGAACCAAGTGTGCCACCTCTAGGACCACCATCTCCTGGACCACCTCAACCTTATCCATCCTAGACCTGAATGGACAACCCCTCCCAGCAGAGTAGAAAGGGTATGGACCCAAAGCCCCACTTCACCCTTTTGCCAGCAGGAAGGACCTAAAGATGTCGTCGCCTTGTACCCCAAAGATTTGGGTCCATATCTCTTCAGGGTGTAAATTTTAGGTAGCTAGCATAGGGACTAGGTTGTCCATGATACATGCTCAGAGGGCCAAGCTAGCCACCCAGGAAAGAGTGGCACACCGAGCGTGCTCAGAGGTCCAGGTTTCCAGTCAGGAAGGCCAGGTACACCTGGGTGGGTGCTGCACCCACATTGACCCACCTAGGCCAAGTAAATTCAATTCAGCCACTGGGGTCCACCAGGGTTGCCTACCATGCCTCCCTATCTCTCCTAAAACACAATTGGATCACAAACCTGGCTTTGGCGTGAATTCTTTCTCATGCAGAGCCAAGGACCAAGGTATATCTGTCCACAGAGAGAAAAACCTAGGAAAGCTCTTTGGAGGCAGCAGCACTGCACATGAGTGGCTATTGGATACTGTTTAGATGCATGGCTTTCTATTTGGAACTTTTTTTTTGTCTCACCTGAATGGAAAGGAAGAGGTAATACTTCTGGATCACACAGTATCCATGTCCACAAATGAGCTGCTCATTCCACAGTCCTGGCAGTGCCTTTTGAAAACCCTCTGCTTTAGAATGTCACTCCTTGAAGATGGCAGTGGGAGTGGCTGGGGCCAAGTATGCTGCCTCTTACTCCCAGTTGCAGGTTTCTGGATGCTGATTGTATCTCTTACAGCATCAATTAGTGGGCTTGTTGTCTGCCTCAGGCTTTGTTCACAGAGATCCTCCAGCTAGGTGGTGGTGTGTGCGCATAAGCAGAGGCTTCCTGCCAATCCCCCATGAGTAGTAGAGCTCCCATGGTGTGGACTCCATGAAAGCCGTGCTCCAGCCAGCAGGATTACAAAGGAGGGTGGGCCCGGCAGGACAGGAGGGCCATTGCCCCTATGGAATGACCTCAGAACCCCGCCTCCCTCCCTGTCCAGCTCCTGGGACTATGGGCCCTAAGCTTCATGCCTGACTCAGGAATAGACACAGGGTGAGGCAACTCCAGGAGGTGATTTTGCTGATCTAATCCAGCCTGAGATCATCCTTGCATGTGCCCTCTGTCCAGACCTTTTTTTAAATTGTTCATGCAACACTAACCACAATGCATATATACATCGGTTGTGTAAAGCACATTTGTACATTCATTGCCCTCATTATTCTCAAAATATCCACTCTCCACCCCACCCAAGCCCCTGGCCTCAGCTCCTCATTTTTCCCCCTCCATTCGAGCTACCCTTGATAATTTACTAATTATTTTCTCATATCTTGCACTGTCTGATGTTCCTTCACCCACTTTTCTGTTGAGGTTAAATGTAGATCCCTGTATACGGTTTCCGTTTTCCAACCTACCCTCCCTCCACCCTTCCCGAGTCTGCACTCATAACACTGGTCCTCAAGGGCTCATCCACCCTGGATTCCCCATGTTTCCTGTTCCTATCTGTCCAAGTGTACATTCTCTAGTCTAGCCTGATTTGTAAATTAGAATTGGGATCATGATAGTGGGAGATAGGAAACATGTAGGAACTAGGGGAAAGCTGTGTTTCATCGTTATTATCTGGTACCTGTCTTGGTTTATCTCCTCCCTGACACCCTTCTGTTAGGGATGTCCAGAGGACTGTAAATGGGCTTTGTGTCTGTCCCCAGCACTCCCCGCTCATTCGCAATGATAAGATTTTTTTTGTTCTGATGATGCCTGCTACCAAATCTTTTCAAAACCTCATGATCACACAAGCTGGTGTGCTTCTTCCATGTGGGCTTTGTTTCTTCTGAGCTAGATGGGCGCTTGTTTTCCTTTAAGCCTTTAAGACCTCACATGCTATATATTTGATAGCTGGGCACCATTAGCTTTCTTCACCACATTTGCTTATGTACCTGCTTTGTGTTCAGTGATCGTGTAGGGAAGGTGAGCATCATAGAATGCCAATTTAATAGAACAGTATTTTTGCAACGAGGGAGTCCTTGAGCAGAGGCCCAATGTCCATCTGCTACCTTAATACAAAACCTATAAATATAGGGACATAGGTCTATTTCCCCATGCTCATATATTTAAATATGTACATGCCTTTTTTTAAACCTCTATAATTGACCCTTGCTTCCTAGCTTGCTTTTCTATTCCCTTTGATTTGCCTCTTGGGCCCACTGCCATGCTCACTTTTCATTTGTGCTTCAGTAATTCAGTAATTCCTCTTGGTTCCATTGGTTCCATTTCCCTTGATCACTCCCTACCAGGCCTCCTACATCCCCCTCACCACCGATTTGCATCACCTGTTCTTCCCTTTTCTCTGGGTTTCTTAACACCACTACCTTTCCCCACACCTCCCTCTCTCCCATGTCTCCCCAGAAGTGTTGGTCCTGTTTTCTCTCCTCCAGATTGTTCGTCCAGCCTATCTTATTTAGACAGACCTGTAGATGTAATAACATACACAAAACAAGACAGAGCAAAACCAAGCACTAAAAGCAACAAAACAACCAAAATCCAATGACAATGAATGAAAACAACTCAACAAGAAAGAAGTGGCTCATCGTTAGTTCAAGGTCGGTTTGTTGGCCTTTAAGAGTGTTTTCCAGTCCAGTCTGTTGGTGTACCAAGTACTGGCCTCAAAGTCATCCTTTGGCATTCCCTGGGTACCTTGATGCTTCGTTTTCTTGCTCTTCTGCTGTACCCCCTTAGTGTTATGCCTCGGTGTGGCAGGATTAGTTCGGGCGCATTTCCCACACTGTGTCTTCAGTGTTGTCCCCTCTAAGGCTATGGGTCTTTGAGGGGTGTCTTGTCTCATCGTGGGGCTGGCCATGTGGTCTTCTATGTGGACTGGATTCTCTGAGTGGGAACATCATCCTCAAGTCCTGGTGTGCCAGGATGTGCTCCACATTTCCCTCCTCCCCCTTCATCTGCTCCATGTGCTCCGATCAGATATGTCCCTCTCTCAGAGCTGCAGATTCACTGCCACCTTCTGAAATAAAATATTTGGCATGGGAAGGTGAGTTGGGTGGGAGGATCTGCTCAGATCATTTGATGGTTCAGGATAGATTGACTGTTTGGCTGGGGACAGGTATGTGGGGCTTAGGGCTCTGGCTCCCAACACTGGTTGTGAATATGTCTTTGTTGTTAACCAGTTGTGTGCCTGTGGGTCAACACCTGTGTCTTTTTGAGTGAGTTTTCTCATCTGCAGAGTAAAGGTAATCCATTATCCAGACTCCCATGTCACCAATTGATTGAGAGGCACTAACCAGAGCCTGATTGAAATAGTGTGTACCTGTCAGGCGTGTTCTAAAAACACCTTAAAAGTCGTAAAAACACTATAAATGCCTTAAAAACCCTAAAACGTCTAAAATATTTCTAAAATGCTAAGACCACCCCTAAAGACCCTCTAAAACATCTTAAGACCATTAAATACATGGTAAAAGGCTTTCTAAAACACCCTAATGCGCCATAAGTCTTAAAAAAAACTCCTTACGTCCCGAAAACATAATAAATGCCCTAATATTATGCAAATGCCTTAAAACGCAAAATAAAGAACACGTGAAGCCCTAAAAACACGCTAAAAGTCTTTTAAAACCCCAAGAACATCCCTACAAAGCAACCCGAAGCACTATAAAACCCTGTAAAAGTCCAACAGCCTAATAGACATGAATTCACCATGAAAGCAAAAAATAATCCAACAAAACCCTAAAGCCCTGAAAACCAAAACCTAATCCCCGCAAACACTCTAATGCCTTAAGAAGCACCCTAAAATTTTAACAAAACACTAAAAGCCATAAAAACACATATAAGCCTAATAAACACCCTTAAACACTAAAATCACCCTAAAAGCCTTAAAATGTCTGAAAAGCCATAATATTCCCTAAAATTCAAATAACACTCTGAAGCCACAAATAACACACTAAATGCCTCCCAAAACATGTGGAACTTCCAAATCATATCCCTAGAAGATTCCCAAACCATGAACTTCCAAAACCACATAAATGCCCTGAAGACAACATGAAAGCCCCAACAAAACATAAAATGCTGGGGAAAAACACATAAAATATTTTAAAATACCCTAAAATCTCTAAGAAACCCTGTAAGATCACTAAAAACACCCCTACCTGCTAAAAAATACCTATACACTCCAAAAAATCACCCGTAAATCCCTTAAAAACTCCCTTAAACCTTATAAAACACCCTTAAAGCCCAAACCACCCTAATGCGCAAAAAAATTAAATGACCCCAAATGACCTTAAAGCCCTAAAAATCACATGCCACAAAAAAATCCTAAATGACCCCAAAATTCCAACTCAAAGCCAGCCTACAAGTCTTTTATGAGAACAGTTTTATCTTTCTACCAAGGAGAAGTTTGTAGGTTCAACCCCTGACCTATGCCCTTACCATATGAAGTTAGTAATCAGTGGTTTTGCAATTCTTTGAAGAAAGATGAGGGTAATTTTATCAGGAGTGAATTAAACTTGTCTAGTGCCTTGAGTAGAACTGATAACTGTACTACATTGAGTCGTCTGGTCAAGGAGCATGGGATATTATCCCATTTGCTGAGGTCACACTTGATTTCTTGTAATTTCTGTAGTTTTCCTCATATAAATCTGTTGTTTTTTTATTCAAGTATAGATATAGATATTTTCATTTACGCTTGGCTATTGTAAATGGTACTACCTGAAAATGTGTATTTCATTAATTATTATTTCTTGATCTATTTCTTCATCCTTCGAAATATTATCAGTTTGTTGTGGTAGATAAACATTAGGACTTTGCATAACTTAGAAATATTACATTTCACAGAAAAATCATATTAATTATGTCGACAGAGCTATAAAAGGAATGTTGCCCTGAATATCTTCAGATATGACAGCTGTTTCATTGAGAAATTAAGCCAAACAGACACAATGTGATGTACATTTTGTTATTTTCATGTGGGTTCCTTCACTCTTCCAAAAAAATTAGGTTCATGAGCCCCTTGGGGAATGAGTTTGAGTTCAGATCAGATGTCTATTTATATATTTGAGTCCTGAAGCCCATTTGATGGACTGTTCTGTTGCTTCCAAAGTAGTCAGTCACTTCCCCACCAATTAGAGAATTTGTCCGAAGCAAAAGTAAAAGTGTGGCGTACGACATTTGACTGCACACCATCTAAAATCACACTCTCATTTGGTGTTGGCAGTTTTACTTGTATTTCAATTGTAAACTACACTTCAGAGTTCAGGCTAGTGAAAACGTTTCAGTGGAAAAAATTTGCACACAACTACGTGCAGTTTGTGATTCTGTTGTTCCCAAGCAAGGCTATGAGGACAAAGATGCACAAGCATGGGGGGCACTGCAGACAATGTGTGAAAGTTTCCAGGAGCTCAGGGGTGGACAGCGGCTGCTAATTCTCCCGTGCTGGCAGTGAGCTATGTGGGAGGGCTTTGTGTGAGGTCCCTGTGGGGTCTCTGAGAAGTCTCCATAAAGGATGCTGAGAACTTCATATGAAGTCTCTGTGCGAGGCCTCTGAGTCTCTCTGGAAGTCTCCAAGGAAGTATGTGTGTGAGGTTTCTCTCTCGGGTATGTGTGAGTGTCCTTGTGAGATGTCTGCTGAATTGTGGGGGGCGGGGGGCAGTTGTTTCGCTGAGGTCTCTGCAGGTCTGAGTGGGCTTCCCTTTGTTTGACCTCACAGCACCATATAAGAGGACCTGGTGGCAGGGGAAAGGGAAGGGGCTTGGTCCATGCACCCCTTGCTGTTCTTTCAGGGTCTTCTCTCCATCTCCGTGCACTTACCTAGCACGAACGGTAGGGTTCAGCAGCGGGGAGTCCGGTGTCCAGCTCTTCACTCTCTCTAGGAACACACCCAAGCTACCTGCTACCCAAGAGGCCCCAGATCCAGGCTCTGCAGATCCAGAATCTGATTTTTTACTGCCAAAGTCACTCCAGAGGCTGCCTTGGCACAATCAGGACTCCAGAAACAACATCATGCTGCTGTACCAGCAGTCTCTGGGGCCTATGTCCACTTCCCTCCTCCACCACTGGTGTCAGTCCCCACCCACCCCACACACACACTTGGTGTCCTGACTGAGGCATGGAGGTCAAGGCTCAGTGGATGTCTTCCTCGCCATCCTTTACTGTTTAGTTCAGTAAACAGTAAACCCTGGCCCACCAGGGGTGTTCTTTTAAGCACATGAGAATTTACTCTAGCGGATCAACTAATCATATTTTGGGGGGCCCTCCTGCCTTCTTCTATAATCTGGTGCCCAGGAAATAAAACCCTGTGTTAGAAGCACAGAGGAAACACTGACCACTATTGAACTGGTTTCCCTTATCAAGACAGGTGATGTCTAATCTCCGTGCACATCCTGATTTCCCAGGAGTCTCTAGGGGAAGGGAAGGCTGCTCCCAGTTGTGACTTTCTTTGCAGCACTCAGTCCTTAGAAGCCACTCTCTCCGGAGAACATTCCTAGAGCACGTGCACGCGTGTGTGTGTGTGTGTGTGTGTGCGTGTGTGTGAAGATCACCAGCCTGGGGTCATGTTTCCTGAGAACATTCCTAGAGTGTGCGCGTGAGTGTGTGTGTGAAAACCACCAGCCTGGGATCATGTTTCCTGAGAACATTCCTAGAGCGTGTGTGTGTGTGTGTGCGTGTGTGTGTGTGTGTGTGTGTGTGTGTGTGTGTGAAGACCACCAGCCTGGGGTCATGTTTGCTGAGAACATTCCTAGAGCATGTATGTGTGTGTGTGCGCACGCGTGTGTGTGCATGTGAAGACCACCAGCCTGGGGTCATGTTTCGTGAGAACATTCCTAGAGCGCGGACGCGTGTGTGTATGCATGTGTGAAGCCCAAAAGCCTGGGGTCATGTTTCCTGAGTCCTGGCACCCTGTTATTGACTCATCCCCACTCTACCCCACCCTGGCTATCAACTCATCCTTCCCCCAGTCAGGAGATGGAAATCAAGTAAAATAACAGTTTGTCGCCCCACTAAAGATAGTATTGAGAAAGTAACCTTCCCTGCTTGAAAGCTGTGCCTTTGCTATCCAACCCAGTGCTCTCTGTAGGAGATAAAGTTCTGCTGTGGGGGCAGCTAGCTAAAGCTGGGGTGAAGCACCTGGCCGATTCCCCTTTGTAAGCCTGTGTTAGCTCCGCTTGTGTCTTGCGTCATTTCTGGGGATCCTCATGCTCTTTGGCCCCCTTTGCTATGTCCAACGCTTCATATTCTTCTTCACTGTATCCTTCCCTACCCTGTGTCCATGGTGCCTAACCATTAGTGGTTATTACACAGACGCTCATCCTGTACCACTCAGCCTAAGCTGTTGCTCCTTCTCCGGGTTTATATACAGAGGAAGGCATGTGAGCTGTGAACCGGATTTTCCCTTGGTGCAGTGGGTGAGCAGAGTCCCCCGCTGGCAGCCTCCCTAGCAGTTCCCACCCACATGTGTCAGACCTGGGACTTCCATCCTGGAGGTTACCCTAGGCTGGGAGAGAGGCAAAGGTAGCAAAATATGTCATTTCGCATTTTGTGACAGGTGTATTGAGGCGGAACCTCCATGCCAAACTTGGCAGCCTTCATCAAATGCACATGTGGGACTTAGACAGGCCGCCACATGTCTCATGCCTGCTTGGTACCATGAGACGCTACTTTGGTCTAAACCTCTTCTGGACCCTCGATGGAATTTCTTGGCTGGATTGCGCCTCTCAAAACCTATCAACTGCAGCCACATAACGTTGAAGACAAAGTAATGGCACCAGGGAACATTCTTCACTGTGTTGGGACCTTCTGAGGTTTTCACAGTAGGGGTGTTACCATAAATCATAAGAGGTGCAAAATGAAGAACTTGGGATGGAAGTGGGTGGGAAACACTGCTGAAAACCTCCTCCAGAGCCCTGCCCTTTGAGAAGTCAGAGCTAGCACTCAGAGAAGGAGACGCAGTATCTAACATAGTTAAAGGTATATTATGCCAACCTCGTCAATGAACTCATGTGGGGTTAATTGAAGGGCAGGGAGATCAATGGCTCTGTGAGCCTAGCCTTTCTGGTCTCTTGCTCTCTGATAGTGCCACCAGGGTGGATATGCATTTGTTAGGTCCCTAAAGCAGCTGGAAAGACTCATTTCCTGGGAGATCCCTGAGGAGAAGCCGCATGGACCTACCCTGTTGCAGCCCTGGTTTCTGCAGCAGCCTCATGGAGAACCTGCCAGCGCACGGACTACAATTTCCTCCTGCAGTCATTGTCTCCCCGTGTGTTTTTGGATTGTGAGGAGGACTTTGTAGATTGGTGTCAGACACATGGGATACTATTGGACTGGTGGTCTTAGATTGAACTGGGTTGGGATGCTTTTCAATGTTCACTTAACCTTTATATAAAACTCATAAAATATGAGTGTATGAATTTTGTTTCTCTAGTCTACACAGACTAACACACATGACACCCCCTCTAGATCCCGCCATGCAGCACAGAAGTCACACTTTAATGTAGGAGGGGGAAAATCTCTATTATGGAACAATGAATATCATGGCTGAGAGAAGCCATTAGCCTGTGCAGAACAGGCTAAAGTGGCTGGCATGGATACTTTCCTACTAATCAGAGCAGAAGAAGCGTCTTCTAATTTGCCAGATAAGACATATTCTCGAAGACAGTGACGTGGGCAGTGGTAAGGGTAACTGGAGTAAGCCCACCTCCTCCGCCTCTGCTGCTGCAAGCTGACTGGGCACACAAACACCCTGGGGGGCAATGCCTGAGTGTGGCTTCTGATATTGAATCCCCTGAACGGACAGAAATTTGTGAATACATCCCTGATACAGGTGCTCGTGGTGGGAAGGCTCTGGCAGTCAGGTATCGCCTGGTGGAGGCAGGGTCTCACACTTGCCACTCTCCTGTGTTCTACAAAGAAAGGAGCCCTGCAGCTGGAGGAACATCCATTAACTGAGGCCTGCGCTTCTTTTCGTGGACATAACGTTGACGCAAGATACTCCTGATGACAGCCTGGTGTCCCCTCTAGGACTTGGCCAACATCTGTCATGAGCACCTGAGCCTCCGTGACCTTGTTAGGAGACACTGGTTGTCTTTGAAGGGGCCCAAGGCTGTGACCACAGGGTAATACGGGCTTTCCTTTTTGCAAAGGATCACCATGTCCTGTAGATTTTTTGCTGGAGCAAATCCACTGGACAAAGTGCTTCCTCCATTTTTTGCTGTGGCCCTCAGCAGGAAGCTGTCCCTTCTCTGGTGGGAGCTGTGAGGACTTGATCTCAAGGCACTCAGCCAATGCCTTGTCTTGCACAGGCTGGCTTAACCCACAGACTTGGGAGATGCCTCTTCCCGCTAATCCTTTTCCATGCTCTTCTGGATTGGGCCATTTATGAGTCTCCCTCTTGTCAGTGGGAACAGCATCCTTCCTTCTCCTTGTCGAGGGGTCCTGAAGGTTGGGGCTTTTGAGCTTCTGCTGCCCCATGTAACTTGCTCTAGCCACCACGAAGCCACTTGGCCCTTGACATATTGGCTTATCCCCAGTGAACAAATGCTGGGGGCGGCAATGGACCACCTGAGAAGGCAAAACATTGGTGGCAGTGAGCACATCAGTGGTGCAGTCCTGAAGGAGCCCGTCAACAGGACAGCATGGAGAACCATCCTCTGCCTCTACCTCCACCTGGAGCTTAATCTCACTGCACACTCGTGCTGTAAGGCTTGGCTTTTCAGGAACTGGAGCACACTTTCCAGGTAGCAGGAAACTTTTACTACATCCTAGAGCCTCGAAGCACCCCCGGGTCCACATCATTGGTTTGAGATTTTGCCAGCACACTGGTTTTGAAAGTGTCTCTATCGTCTAGCTCTATTGAAGAGGACTTCTTGACCACCACCAACCCTGTCTCTTTGGCTCTTGAAGATGGACATTCAGAGTTCACTTCCAATCTGGGGCCTCCTGGGGCACAACTAGCACCCTCTTTCCTTGACCCCTTGCTGGTCAGTACTGGATTTGAGGTTTGCTCTAGGCTCTCTCTCTCTGGACACTTTCATTCTGGAAGGTTCTGCCAAGGATACTGGGCATGAAGGCTGGAAACGGCTGCCTGAGGGCCAATGAGCATCCACTGTCATTATCAAGTGGGGGGTAGGCTGGGGTTCCCTGAACAGGCTCCTCTGTAGGGGAGCAATCAGCAAAAGGACTCTCCAGGGTAGGGCTTGATTTCTTTGTGGTCACTCTCTCTCCCCAGTCTGCCTGACAGGGTTCTCCCAGGACCTTGGCAGCCTCAGTTACTAGGTTAGTTCAATACTTAGGGGTGGCTAAGCAGGTGGACTTTGGAAAGGACATTGCGTTGTCTTTTCTTGTCCTACAGAGGTTTGTGGGCTCAAGGACTTTGAGGGGCATGCACCACCTCTGCCTCATTTGGAGCCTTACGATATGCGAGTCCAGCACCTGTTGAGTGCCCGGGCTGAGAAAGGAAAGGCTCTGCGTTGTGTTCAGATCTTCCAGCTCTCCCCAGGAGGCCACATTGACAACATGTGGGTGGGTCAGGGAAATAGACAAAGCGTGCGTGGTCGCAAGACATGAACGGCAAACAATGCCAGGGATCTGATCCTTTCTAATCTGCTCCACCTTCCTGCACATGTGGACATTCAGGGTGTTTTCCAGTAGGATTTTATTTGGACCCCTTAGGGTGTAAGTTCCTGCGTTAATCCCCTTGTGTATCCTCAAATCACTTAACTCCTTTGAGTCGGCTCCCGGAGTTCCTTTTGGGCAGTAGTTTCCTGATCCACAGAGAGATAGATTACATTTGGATATTTTCCTCAAGTAATTCCCTTGTCCATTGACCGAGTTGTTCCTCAGCTGGACACCGGCTCTGCAGCACGCAGGCGACGGTCCAGGGTGTGTGCATCTTCCTGGGGACACCGTCTTCATTACATTCTTCCCCTGCTTGTCTCCAGGTGTTGAGCAGGAGCATTCGGGCTGCTTCATATCCAGACAAGTCCCTGGCCATTTTTCCTGAGGCTGCTTTAGTGTCAGAGACTCAAGAGTCCCATTGCCGAGGGGCCCCTGCAATTGAGGGAAGTTCTCTTGGCGGTGGAGCTCCGATTGCTTCAAGCAGCCAGGAAGCTTGGGGTCTGTCTTTGGGGTCTGGACCTTCTGATTGTCCTGGGGATGAGTGGGTTTGCGAAGACAAAAAGCTTCCTGGGGTGGTGGTATCATAAAGGGTAAAGAACTCTCACTTTCCTGTTGTTTCTTTAAAAAATGGCTTTCCAGCTGTTGAAGTGAATTTGGAATGCGTGATTGGGACTTAGTGTGGACGGTAAGACAGGATTCATCACAGGGACTCTTGTGAGGAGGAGGAAAAGGTACTGCGAGTGGGCCACGGGGCTGTGGACCGGGCGGAGTCAGGACTGTAGCCGGCGGTGGGGCCTGGGCTTGGCATGCAGTTGGAAGTAAAAGTTGGAATCGGCCTTCAGTGTAGGGCAAGGAGTGACGTTGCAACAAGAGTGGGTACTCTTTAGCTTGCATTTGAGCTGGTAAGGCATTAGGAATTTCATTAAATAAGACAGTGGGAAACTCTAGGGTAGATCCAGAGACCCTGAGAGCAGCTGCCAGAGACTCGCTGTGCAGAAAAGGTAGACCCCAGAAAAACTCACTGAATTTTTGTGGAAAATGCTTCTGAGCGCTGGGTATCTGCTCTGCTTTGATGCTGGCATTCCAGAAGGGCTGGGGAGGTGCAGTGATCTGCTCCCCATCGAGTGCCTTCAACATATTTAAGGCCTGCAGATGGTATTCTGATACACCCTTTCCTTTTTCTTCCCAAATATTCCATTTCTCTGCCTTTGTGATTTCTATTTCCAGCAGCTTGTGGACATTGGGGTTGAGCAAGGTGGGCCTCCCTACTTCCCCCTGCCTCTTTGTGGGTCCTTCCCGAAAGGTGTCTTCTTGGGGGTGCCAGGTAGAGTGCTCTTTCAGAGACCCAAAGTATTCCAAGGAGGGAAGCTGTAAGTTCTTGGCAGCTGCCCAACACTGGGGTGGGGAGGCCGTAGGGAGGCCTTTGGGATCCTGACTTGTGATGGCTGCCATGGCAGGTGTGGAGCAGCGGTTGTGTGGAGATGGGCTCTGCCTGGGCCTTGCCAACAAGTCATTCTGAGAATGAGTCCCTGTGGGGTGCGGGGCTGGTGAGTCCCAGAGAGTGCTTGGAGGCTGCAGGTAGGCCTTTGAATCCGGGGGTTTGGCACTGGGTGAGGGAAGAGCCAGTGGTGTGGGTGAAAGACTGTCAGGTTCATGGGAATGTGCGCAGTTTGGTGATTGACTCAAGGCGGGTAAGACTTGAGAAGTTGAGATGCACATCTGGGCCCGTGGAAGGGTGGAGTTCTGAGACCTAGGTGTCCGGAATGGATGAGCCGCAGAACCGTGTGGGGCGCGCGTACCGACGTGGACTTCAGCCGTACCTCTATTTCGCCAGCTACCAGAGAGGGCTTGAGCTTTCTGTTGACCAAAGCTGCCAGTGTCAAGTGGGTTTCCCAAGTGGCTGCAGGAGACAGAAGGACCAGATTACAGCCAGGACTGAAGGGGCAAGAGACCTAGCAGGCTAGCAAGGGTCGGTGCAAGCTCAGCCCCTCCCCAAGCCTTGATGGCCTGCTCTTCCTGCCCCACCCCACTGCCCGGGACTCCTGTCATTCTCTGCCCATCCCTGAAAGTGTCCCCCAAACCAGCGCATCCCAGCTGCTCTGCAGCCCGAGGCCACACAGGCACCCTGGTTGGAAGATGCACCCCGCGGTGAAGCAGGAAGGTTACTTACTTCTGCCTAAGACGCAAACGCAGGTTCTGAGCGCCATATAGTTCTTGCAGGAAGCTTCGGAAAACTGGAAATCAAGAGAACCGTTATGGTGCAGCCCTCCCAGAGGACCGAAAGGAATGTCACACGGGCTGTGCACTTAGGACGTTGGACTCTCCAGAGCTCAAGGTCAAATGATAGCTTACTCCCACGGGCAGGAGGTGCTTTGGCATTTCAAGGAGCATCGGTTTCCAATATTGTCTGTGGGGTCTCAGTGAGCAATCTGAACCTTGGCAAAGTTACACAGCTTATCGCAGTTACCCCTCAATGTTCCACCTCCAAATCCACCAGAATCTGCTCCTGACACCCCCACTGCCCCCTACTGGGTCCTACCTTGGCCAGCCTTCATCCCATCCTAGGCCCCTCATGTACATCTGGGAAATATCTGGGTTCTGTTTCCATCCACAGTATCCTTTTGTTCAGGATTATTACCTGAGAGAGACGGGCTGTTGCCACTGGCATCCTGCAGAGGAGGGGACAGGAGAGCTTACAGAGCTTGGTTGAATGGGCAGAACCTTACCTTTCAGAGCGTCACCTTTGTCCCTTGACCTGCTGCTTCTCCTTGTCTCCACCTGAGGCTGGGGCACAAGAGAGGAAGTCAGGCTGGAATCCAATCCTGCATCTGTTCTTTGTGACAAACTGCAGGCATTTACTGGTGATTAGAAGAATGACAATCTCCATGGAATGACTAAAGCCCAGAAACCAGCTTCTGTGTGAGACCTAGAGTGCATTTCTTCCGTCAGCCTTCCTCTGCTCACGGAGAGCACACACTCTCAGCACTCAGTGTTCTGGTGGGCAAGATTTTGATTATGGAGGCTGAAGCTCTGGGCCAGCCCTTGACCACTTCCTCCCCGGGGTCAGCCATGCTTTCTCAATTAGCCCAGACAGAAAAGGAGCCTTGGCCCAGAGACTGGAGCTCAAGGAAAGAGACTGAGGACCCAGTGATGAGAGCTGCCCTTTGAAATGTCTAGTCATCTAGTCCTTAGCCACTGCGTCACTATATTGGGGATTTTTACCTATTGCCCTCTATAACAACTAGAGATGGGAGGTCTGAGATCTTCAAAGAGAAATATTTTTGAATGCTCATCTGACTGGCAAATGATTTACATATCATACGAGTCAATAGTTCAGTCGTTCAATCAGATCAAGGGCAATGGTACAATCAATGATTACCATATCCATTTTAGAACAACACCCCCCCCCTCCATGGTTAAATTGCCTTCAAAAGGAGTTGTGTAATCACAGTCAGGTCTAAAGCTCTCTGTCCCCTCTGGCCTCCTTCATTTTTTCGTCTTGAAATAAATCCCCCTTCACTCCCTAGCTTCCCGATGGGGAAGTTCTCCACACTGCTGATCTCACAATCCCTCCCTCTGCCATGAGATCTCTCCACCTGCAACTCTGTCAACCCTTGTGTCCATGATCATGATGCATCCACGCCTCCTGTGCTTCACAAACAGGGAAAGCCAACAGAAATAATGAAAATCAACATAAGCCGGCAAGGATAAAATGATACCAATGCAGTGAACAAAGTCCTAACAGTGAGTAAGGACGCACCAGCCCTCATCAATATTCCAAAGCCAGGGCTGATGGTCTCTTCTTTCTTGAGATTTCCCCTATCAGGAAATTAATTACGAAAGGAAAAATTTATAAAACAAGGAAAAATCAATCTCTCCTATGGCTGGGTTGAGAATTTCTTACCTTTATCCTTTTCCTGGGTGGTCGCACAGGTGGAGTATTTGGAAGGAAGGGGAGGACCAGGAAGAAGCAACCCACTCCATACAGGATGCCCAAGGTCAAAACAGTGAACCAGGTGGGGTATTGGTAGGTCAGCCAGGAAGCACTTTTCTGTTCCAGCAGAAAGAGAATCTCCTCCATCTTCTGGATACAGCGGTTGCACTCAGGCAACTGAGCACTCTGAGTCCCCTCTGGCTTCAAACCCACTTGCATCACAAACCTGGGCCCACATCACTAAAGGGTCACAGTGGGGTGGGAGGTGACAGCAGGACAACACATAATCCCTCCCTCTACCCTCCAGCTCATCACATCCCTCCCCTGCTCTGGTCTTCTCTCTCCCACTGCCTGCTCTGGGCCTCCAAAGTCACCAGCTGCACCTGATGGAATGGAATCTTAGTGCAAGTTCTTATTCATTCCACCTCCCACCTAGGTATTACCTGCTTCCTTGGCAAGTTGCCTGAATCATGACCAATTTCATAGGCTTAGAATATCTGAAGTTGTCTCTGTCCTCAATGAAAACCTTCTCAAGTCATGGTTTTACTTTGTCTTATCCAAGATAGAGAACTTAGGTTTATGTAACATTTATTTAGCTTTATGAATGTTGGATGAAAAGCTTGGAATTTGACTTCTATGACCAGGAGAGTTATTCAAGAGCTGAGGTATATCTCTCCCAGGAGAGAGATCTAACAAATTTTCTGCCAGATGGTACATTTGGGGAGACAAGGAACACTTAAGCATTAATCATTCTTAACAGTGTCCCCTGCAAATCTTCCTTGTGTGTGACTACTGCCCATTTAGGGCTTGCTCTGGGAACACTTGATGGGGTAATAAGCCTTGCAACAATTCAGGCTCAAAGGGCAAGCATCTGGCTGAGCAAAATAAAGAGATAATATGGATTGAGTTGTGTCCTTACCACTACCACTTGAGATATTCCCCCAAAATTCGTTGGAACCCTAACACTGAAGGCTATAATCTGATTTGGTTATGTGAGGGCTCTCTCTGGGAGAAATGTACCTCTGTCCTTGGCTTCACACAAGAACCAATTGACGCAGAAACCTAGTTTGTGATCCAAGTGACTTTATAAAGGATAGAAGAGGCAAATATGCTCGTGGGGGGTGGGGGCGGACTGGACAGCCCACACGCGCTGGGTTGCATGACAGCTGGTGGGAGGCCCCCACCCATACCCTGTTGGTAGGCATGGCTGACGGTACTGTTTGACCCCATTGACTGAATTAAGCCCACCTGGTCTAGATGGGGGCCCGCCCAGGTTGACCTGCTTCCTGTCACAAGGACCTAAATGTGTGCATCTTTCCAGCCTGAAGCAGCTTTCAACTGTCTGTGATGGGGAGGAGGTTTGGCATGCACAGCGACCACCCTCAGTTCTGCCTCTACTTACCTAACAGGTACACGGCATTTCTTTTCTGTTTTTTAAAACAACAACAAAAAAATCATTTGTAATCTTTCTATTCCAGCGGTGCTAGGAGCAAGGCAGAGGCAAAACCCAAGAACAGGGTTCTTCTCTGTTGAAGCGCGATAAACTCACGGGGAAGCAAACAAGCATCTTCATCCACGTGAAGTGAATCTGTGAATCAGCAGCTCCCAACTGACCAAAGCACGCACAGAGCAGCCCAGCATCAAGGTCCGTTTCTGTGCACTGCTCCCACTGTGAGGAAGAGCTTCATGTGCATTAAAAGGGAACTTTTGTAATATTTGAATTTTGAATAGTGGTTTTTGTCAGAAACTGGAAAAAAATCTCAAAGCCTGAAGAAACTCCTTTCTAGTACTGAACATTCAAGGGAGCCTGTAGAAGCCTGAAATGATTGCTAGGTGACCACCTGGATCTGCTTGTTGAGTGAAAGTGGCAGAATAGCAGCAATAGAGCAGCGGGTTCATTCTGACCACTGACACTCGTGGACCTGGTTTACAGGCAGTAGAGAAGAAGATGAGAGCAGGTTGACTCGTTTGAAGTCCATGACCTACTCTGAGGGGACTAGAGTTGTGGAGAATTGGTGATGGGGCCAAGGCCTAAAGGCAATGCGACCAATGGACACTGAGGTGAGGCCAAGAGAGGGAGCCCACATTGACTTGACCCGAACCCGACCAGATGAAGAGAAGAATGTTGAGCCTGTGCACTGGTATATACTGCTGCAGACTGTATAGACGAACTGTCCTGCTTTGACTTTCTTGTGGATGTGGACTTCACAAGGTTCCAACTGGCATGAAGACTCTTTATATTGAAGAATATGATTGTCTCCTCAGAGCACTGGGTTGATGGAAGTAGGCAGTAGAGAAACTGAATAGCCAAAATGGGCCAGATAAAGGCGTGAAGTGGCTAGCTTACAAGATTTCATAGATACTGGAATATATTCATAGAATTATAGGATTAATATGTGGGTGTACCTTACCTGCAATTGTTAAGCATAGGATATTTTTGTTTCATCACTTACAGAATATTATGTTTAAAGGAGGGTGGCACGGAGTGAAATGTATGCATTTTCATATTATACTGTTAGATACTGATATGATTCTATTATTGTTTTGAAATTATATACGGCTAAAGAATTTTGTGAAAATGTCAAATGGACAAGGGGTGGTCTGTTGTAGTTATACAATCTGGTGTCAATTTGGGACTTGAGAGGATTAAGAGTGAAGGGGTAGACTCTAGTCTCTCTATTGGGTTATGGCCAATGAGGCCTCTTTGTGGGCCTGGCCTTCCCGTCAGGGTTCTGGGAAATCTGGTATTTCCTCCTTGGAGGCAGGAGACTATCTTTCTGCTCATTCCCTGAGAGATGTCCTACTAACAAGACACATGGCACCACACTGATAGAACCCATGCCCTGGGAACTGGAGGAGCCACATGGAGACCCTGCCAAAGCTGAGATGCTTCTACCACCACTGGATGCAGAAGACTTTGCAACTACTGACCTGTGATCTTCCTGCATTTGGGGTCATTGAAGGTGTTTCATGAGTCTGAAGAGAACATTATAGATTGATATCAGACATGGGCTAATATTGGACTTATGGACTTGATCTTGGTTGGGCTGGAATGCTTTCTCAATATACAACTGTTCTTGTATATAAAGGTCTTTCCTATACACATCTGAGTGTGGATTTGTTTCTCTAGTCTACCTGGACTAACACTCATGGATCCCTTTCAGGACTGTAAGTTCTGTTCCCCTGACTGCTGCAAAGTATGTGACAGAGAAGAAAAGGGAGAAGAGTGAACTGTACCCATTTATTGAGGTAAGAAAAGTGATGAAGGAGCATGGCCGGTTCCCCAAACTTCATGAGTGGAAAAATGGGCTCTTGGCACAAAATGACATTCAATCTTCACCAAGAGATTCAGGGCTAAATTGCTGCCCTATCTCTGACCTCAGCTTTTGTTTTATTTTAATTCTCATATAATTCACATATATCATTCAATACTTCAGTCATATTAAGATTTGTGTAATCCTCACCACAATCAGGTTTACATCATTTCCTTCTTTTATATTCATTTTTGTTAGCCCCCCCCTCACTCCCCCAAATCTTCCCTGCCTGTCCCTAGGTGATTGTTAATTCTGTTAGTGTCTCTCTGGATTTACCTCTCCTGGATTTCATATGTATTAAAAAAAAATACAAAACAAAATCAAGAAACAAGTAGAAAAGAAAAACTAACAATGATAAAAGAGAGAAAAACCTCAATCGAACAGAAAGTGAAAAATACTAAAAACTGGAACCAAATTAAAATTAGTCTGAAGAGATCAAATGATCAGGTGTTACATTTGAACTTAACTGTATCTGTTCATGTCCATGGACTGTGGTCAGAGGGAATTCACCCAGCATGTGCATTTGAGTCCTTTTGCAAACTGGGTGTTCCGAATATAAACTCTGATTCTTGTTCATACCTGCAGATTGAGATTCTATTATTTATCACCCTGGCATCACACTGGCTATGCTGCTTGTTCTGGGCGGCCTTAGTTGATATCTCACTTAGATGGCTGCTTATTTTCAGAAAAAAGGTTTAAGTACAAGGCCCTGTTCTTTGTGATAGATGTGCACCATCTGATTTCAGGGTTTTTTTACACCCTATGCTTTCCAGTCAAATATTCACTTGAGGTAATTCAAAACACTCACTTGGCTCGATGACGCCAGAATAGCTCCCCTCCATGCAGTTCCATGGAGCTCAGCATAGTTAGGGCACAGAGATGAAAAGACGATTGAACCATGTACTGAACGTTCAGGTTTTTCCCTGCTTTTGAAAATCTGTTTGCGCTTGTAGAGTAAATGTTTTGTACTTTTTAAGAGTGTAAAAAAAATAGATGGAGGGATTCAGAGAAAATGGCGACCAGATAGGACCCATCTATCTGGAGCTCCTGCTGCCAGACCAGAAAAATAGGAAATTAGGTGAAGGAAACGGGGAGGTGGAGTTCTGAAATTAGAACTAGGGTAACAGGGTTTCTCCTGAACCCCTTCTTTTGTGGGATTTCCACTCACAAAGCAAACTAAGAATGCTTTAAAGCACTATAATTTTGACGAAGTGGCAGGTGCCAGATATGCCCTTGCCTGGAGCAGGGATCCCTGCAGGTGGACGCCCTGAGAGGGGGCAGAATCTCAGACACGAGGGGAACCCCACACTGAGCTCTCCATGCGGTTGGATGCCTTGAGCTCACGGTCAGGGGTTGGTGGTGGGTAGCCATAATTTAGAGTAGAAGAAAAAATATATTATTACCTTAGGAAGATCATGGTGTGGGAGAAAAAGGCAGAAAGTCGGGAGTCCAGGGAGCAAATTTAGTTCCAATTGGCCGACTAGCAAACAACCCCCCTGATAAGCTGCATCTCCCCCTCTGGGGGTCAGCTTGACAGCCACCAAATCTGAGCACATCACAAGTAGAATTTTTTTTAAGGGTGAAACATAAATGATTGGTTTAAAACTCAAACCCAAGTCTGGTTGCTCAGTTCCAAGCACCACATAGGGGAGGTCCTTAACATAAATCAGCATAAGAAGCAACCTAGCTAAGGAATGCCAGAACTCAGCCACAGGGCCTGGCAGCTTTTACCATAACAAAGACCCGCTGTAGCAGTGTCAGCCTTAAACAGCACTGAGCTGTAGCCCAGAGACTGTGGGAGACAATTTCATTCTAGCTGGCCAGAGGGATAAAAAAGAAAATCCTCTGATCTAGGAAGCATCAGCAGTCTAGATAGGACAACAAGCTTCCCTCTCAGTGATTCTACACATAGCTGGGGAGGCCCTGCCGGTCTTGGAGCCCTAGACGGGGCTGAGGGAGCCCCCCAGTGCCCCCTCCCAGCCCCTGCTGCAGTGCTACATGCAGCACAAGGCAGGTACTCCAGCACCCAAGTGACCCCTGGCCACGGGCGCGATCTTGCTTTTGAAGTAATCTCACACAGCATCTGTGGAACCCTACATCAGGGATGGGAAAGTCCATTAACGCATGCCCAGGAGAGCCAGCATAGGAAAGCTGGATTTTCCTGCCCGTGGGCTCCGATGGATGTTGCACCTGGAGCAGCCCACCTGGGCCAGATGATTGCAGTTCAGCCAATGGGATTGACCTGGGGTCCTTCACCAGCCTCCCCGGGAACCCTTGAAAAGGCAGGAACCAGAAGGGAGAGGGGTGGTCTGGTCGTCTTCCTGGGAGGAGAGAGATCCTTGCATGACCTGAGGCAGTCTCTGCCAGGCCCCATGGTCAAAGGAATCCTATGGGTGCCTTGTAAAACCTGAAGCTTCTTTTAACTCTCATTAAATTCACTTGGATCACGAGCCTGGCTTCCGCATGAAATTTTTCTCGCGGGGAGCCAAGGACTGGGGTTGGAATTTAGGCCAGAGAGAGAGACCTTACAAGTCCATGACCCCGTGACCTTGAGGAAGAGTTGGAATTCCTCTGGCCTCAAGGACAGGTGATCAAGTATCATTACCTCCTTACCCACTGCTCTACTTATTCTCACTTTATTCACTAGCCCTTCTAACTTTTCCACCGCACTCAGTTTCAACGTGCTCAGGTTGGTGTTGGGCTTTTATTTACTCGCTTTCTTCTTTATCCCTCTTTTTTCCCCTTTTCCCCTCTTTTTCCTCTTCTCTCCCACTCTCTCCTCTCATATGCCACTAAAGGCTTCCAGGTCACTTCCCTCCGCTTAGGGCAAATCAACCCAAATAGCAGGAGGCACTCCAGCCTGCCCTGTGTGGGAGTGCTGTACACCACACAAGGCACCTGGGACAAACACCTACAGTGCGCTGCACCGTTGAAGAAACCTCCGTCATGCCTCTAAGGTGATCTCGTCAACTAGGGCAATTCTGCCCAGCACCACTGGGTCCCGGCATTAAAAGGGCACACTGACCTGCCATGTTGGAGCAGTGTCTAAACCCCTCTGGCCCCTCATCCAAGCAATCAGGGATCAGCTACTACTTTATACTTTATTTCCTCCTTCTCTCTCTCCTTGCTCTTTACCATCACAGCCAACCTTAGTGAACTCAGTTGGATTTATTTCCTTCTTTCTCTTTATTCTCTTTTTCTTTCTTTCCTCTTTCTGTCTTTGCTTTCTTCACCTCTCTCTTAGCTTGTACGATTCTCTCTGCTCCCTCTCATTGCTTGCACATACCACTGCTGGTTTCCAGAGCCCTACACTCTGCCTAGGGCAACCCTGTCCTCCTAGTGGGCAGCCTGACCCCTAAGACAGTACTGCACACAGGACGAGTCAGAGCTACACACAGCATAACACAGGGTCAGTTATTTCTTTAACCATTTAAAAAATACTCTCTCCTCCTCCTTCCTTTTCTCTTCTCTCTTTTTCCTTTTATTGGACTCTTCTTACAGGTTTTCTGCTTTTCTCCGCTCCATCTAGCTCTTCTCTACTTCCTACCACAGCCTCCACAGATTTGGTTCTCCTTTTTAGTTGTTTTCTTTTCTTTTTTTTTTTTTTTACTGTTGTCACCTTTGTTTACTCTGTGCATTTTAGTTGTGTGTGGGTGAGTGGTTGTCAGTCTGGTTGGCATTATTGCCCCAGTCTGTGTCTTCCTCTTTCTCTCTTTTTCCTCTCCTTTCACTCTCTTTCCCATCACAAGACAATAGCTGTCTCCAGGCCACTCCCCTCTGCCTAGGGCAAACCTGAAGGCCCAACTGAGGGAGCTCCCACCCCCCACTTATTGGTGTGGCAAGCAGCTGGGGAATTCACGCTGGTCCTCTCCCACACACCAGGCCACAGGTTGTTCTCCCCTATAAAAAGTGGGGGCATCCCCAGCCTAAATCCTGAGGTCCTACAAGTGACTGGGGGAAACGCCTGACCACCACTTGTGAGGCTCCACGCTACTGTGGGAACATCCACCCAATCTCCAAGGCGATCTCTCTGTACATCCCCTCGTCTAGCCAGATTTGTAAAGTAGAATTTGGATCATGATAGTGGGGGGAGGAAGCATTTAGGAACTAGAGGAAACATGTTTCATTGTTGCTACCCTGCACCCTGACTGGCTTATCTCCTCCCCACATCCCTTCAGGAAGGGGGTGTCCAGTTACCTACCAATGGGCTTTGAGTCTCCACTCTGCACTCACCCTCATTTACAATGACATGATTTTTGTGTTCTTTGATGCTTGATATCTGATCCCTTCAACAGTTCATGGTCACACAGGCTGGTGTGCTTCCTCCATGTGGGCTTTGTTGCTTCTGAGCTAGATGGCCGCTTCTTTATTTTCAAGCCTGTAAGATCCCAGATGCTATAACTTTTGATAGCCAGGCACCATCAGCTTTCTTCACCACATTTGCTAGTGCACACATTTTTCTTCAACCATCATGTTGGAAAGGTGTTCATCATGGAATGCCAATTTAATATAACGTGTTCTTGCATTGAGTAAGTATTTGGCAATGTCCATCTACTGCCTTAATACTAAGTCTATAAATATATGCACGTTGATCTATTTACGAACCCTCCTGTATAAATATATTTACATATGTACATGCCAGTATGTAGACCTCTAGAAATACCCTTTGTCACCTAGTTCTTTCCTCTATTTACTTTTACTTTCCTCTTGTCCGACTATCATGCTCAGCTTTCACTTGGGTTTGAGTAATTTCTCTTGGTTACATTGCCCTTGCTGAATACCTACCAGGCTTCTCACACCCTCCTTGCGACGGATTTTGGATTACTTGTTGCTCCCCTGTCGCTGGATTGGTCAGCATCACCTCCTTACCCCCTCCTCTCTCTCTCCCATGTCCCCGGGAACCATTGGTCCTGTTGTTTTCTCCTCCAGACTATTCTTCCAGCCTATCTTATCTAGATAGATCTGTTGAGATAATAATATGCACCAAAAATCAAACCATAGCAAGATAGGCGATGGGTGAGAACACTGTGATGACAAAAAAAAACAACAACAGAAAACCAATGATCAATAAAAGAGTAAATTAATTAAAAGACAAAAAAATTTTTTAAGAAAGAAAAACCTGTAAATAGATCAAGGTCTGATTTTTTTTTCTATAGGTGTGTCCTTCAGTCAGGTCTGATGGCATATCATGCTCTGGCCCCAGAGTCTGTCCTTTGTACTCCCTCAGGGGCTACCCGCTCTGCTCTCATGGTTGCTCTGCTGCATGCTTTTAGTGATTTGCCTCCGTGTTGGAGGGCCAGTCGGTTCAGTCCCAACACAGAGTCTCCGGTATTGTCCCCATAGGGCTCTGGGCCAGCAAGGGATGGCATGTCTCATAGTGGGATCAGCCATATGGTCCACTCTGTACATTGGCTGTTCAGAGTGCCAAAATCATCCTCCAAGCCTGGTGGACCAGTGTGTGCTCCACTCTCTTCCTCCCCCTTCATTTGCCCCTGTGTGCTCTGATCAGACATGTCCATCTCCCCTAGCTACAGGTTCAGTGCCGTCTTCTAAAGTAAATTCTTCTGGGGGGAGGGGCAGTTGTCCACGTAGCTGGTATGGAGGCTGGACCATCCACTTTTCATTTAGGATCAAAAGCATCTAGCTTTTAGCATTAGGTGCTATTGAGTCAGTTCCAACTCAAGGCAGAATGAACCACTGCGCAGTCCTACACCATCTTCAAAACTGTTGTTATACTTGAACCTAACATTTCAGCCTTTTCCAGGGACTGGCATCTCCTGATAACATATCCAAAGCATGTGAAGTCTCCCCGTGCTTGCTTCTAAGGACCTTTCAGACTGTTCTTCTGACACAAATCTGTTCATTCTTCCAGCACTCACTGGTATTTTTAATATTCTTGGCTAGTGTCATCTTGATGGGTTGAAACACTATCTCGCTCTAGTGTTGATGTACATTTTTCTGATGCCTAATTATACTGAGTATCTTTTAAGGTAATCATTTAATTTTTATGGCATTTTGAAAAGATGTCAATGAGGTCTATTTAATTTGTGTTCAGATGGAAACACATATCTCAAACTAAATATGTGACAGTAGAATAAGAATCCATTTTATCCTAAATACTTGAGATATTTATACAGCCTACTCAAGTTTTTATCAACATAGATAAGGTGGCGGTGGTGGTGGTGGTGGTGGTGGTGGTGGTGGTTTTTAAGAGTTAATCTCTAAATAGGGGACTGTAGTACTGAGCACTGAATCTCCTTTGCTTGATTAATTTTTATGTTAGGGAAGTAATACAAGGATTCCATCAAATGACCCATCAGTTTGAGGAAAAAGCATATCAGAATTGATGGTCAAAGCCTATATGGCTTTATGGTTTAGTCTCTAGGGGTATGTAATGCTCTTGTGAAAATAGTATTCCTCATGATAATAACGAGGAACTGGTGGGCTTCCAGGGCTGGGAGCTGAACTGAGGGGCAGTTCTACCCTGTCTAATAGGGTCACTATGAGTTGGCAAAGACTCGATGGCTGTTAGTTTGGTTTGTTTGACTTGAGTACTGGCATTCAGTGTGTTTATCGAAATCAATAAATTACAAGCATTTAGATGTCTATTTTTTACATACAAAATTTAAATCCCCCAAGCCTCTGAAAACTGCGAAGATTTCACAGCACTAGGTTGGTACTCTCCCATCCAAGAATCAGTGAAACTGGCAGGGTGTGAGGCATTCAGGCTCCCTCAGTTCCTCCTACTGCCTTCCCTGACCCTGGTCACTTGCTTCTATTACCTCTCTTGGACCTTACATGCATTTGAATTAGAACACCATAGAGTACAGTGCTCTACATGTGCAGCAGCTCTAACCATGTCACTCTCTGTCTCTATGAAGCCTCTTCCAACAAAATTCAAATGCGATTGTATGTGCACACATAAACACACGCATGCACCAGAGCACCCTTCTTAACAGAGAGTCAGGAGGGTCTCTTATTTGCTGTCCTCACTTTGGACACAAGTCCCTTGATGATGAGTAGGAGAAAAGGAACATCAGGTAGTGGGGGAAACCCTAAGGAGGAACAGAGGAGAGCTTTAACTAAGAATAATGCTACTAGGGGAATGATGGCATGTGAGGAAAATTAGATACTTCCAGACTGTCAGATTTTTCCATACAGCAAAATTAACTTTTCTAGTTTTGTCTAAAACTGGCCCCAGGAAATTTCAAATAGCACATCTCAGATTATCTAACCTACAAAGGAGTAGCCGGCCTTCCACCCACCCCCACCCCACCCCCGCCAAAAAACCAAGCGGTACAAAGCTCCACTGGGTACACATTTCAAAATATACATTCTCCTGTTTGGGCAGGCATCTGGCAACTTGCTCCGAGCTAGTGCACCCACACTTTTTTCCCAAGGTCATTGCTGGTGACAAGACCTTGTGCTCTTCTCACAAGCCAGAATGCAAACATAAATCAAGTCAGTGTAAGACGCCATCATCACCTCACTCAAATACACCTCGTCAAGTGAACTCAAACTTCAAGAAGATGCTCATTTGTTTGGTTTTGTTGATGTGAGGGTGATAGTGCATTTGGAGTTTAGTCATTGCACTAGGTCAGACTGTTAATCAAGCTTCCTATATAGAGGTTCTGAAGATATTGTGTAAGAAGGTCTGAGTTGTCTGGCTAGACCAGAGCTTGCACACTGCTATTGACTAGAAGTTCCGACACACAGAATCCAGGACAGATAAACCCCTCAGGACCAATACTGAGAGTAGCAACACCACGAGGGAAGGTAGGGGGGAGAAGCAGAAGAAAGGGGAAACCAATCTCAATGATGGACATACAGCCCCACTCCACCACCCAGGGGAACAAACAGCAGAAGTTTGGGTGAAGGGATACAGCAGAGGCGTAAAATATAAAACTAAAAAGTATGTATAAAGTATCAGTGGTTCACGTGGGTGGGAGGAGGGGAAAAAAGGAGCTCAAGGAGAAAGAACATGTTTGGAAATGATGATAGCAATGTATGTACAAATGTGCTTCATACAAATTGGTGTATGAATTGTTACAAGAGCTGTAAGATCCCCCAATAAAATGATTTATTTAAAATAAAAAGGACTGATTAGTGGTAGACAGGGGACTGGTTTTGCCACCATGACAGTGCACCTGCTCACACAAAAAAAACAGCATGCCTCTATCGCCCGATCTGATCCCAGCACACCGAGGCAAAATACTAAGGGTGTACAACAGAACAGGAAGGGGAACAGAGCAACGAAGTCCCCAGGGAATACCAAAAATAGACTTTGGGGCCAGGGCTAGCTGACCCATCATACTCTATGAGAAAACACTCCTAAAGGCCAACAAACAGTCCTTGAACTAACTAAAAGCTTTTCTTTCTTGTGTTTTGTTTTGCTTTTTGTCATTGGCTTGTTGGTGGTGGTGTTGTTCTTTTGTTTCATTTTGTTGCTTGGGTTTGCTCTGTCTCGTTTTTGTGCATGCTATGATTTCCACAGGTCTGTCTAAATGAGATAGGCTGGATGAACAATCTGGAGGAGAAAACAATGGGACTGACAGCTGGGGGAGGGAGATGGGAAAGGGGGGTGTAGGGAAAAAGGAAGTGCTGTTAACAAACCCAGGGACAAGGGAACACCAAGTGATCCAAATAGATGGTGAGGAGGGTGTAGGAGGCTTGGTAGAGTGTAACCAAGAGTAATGTAACCTAGAGGAATTACTGAAACACAAATGAAGGCTGAACATGAGAGTGGGACAATCAGAAAGTAAAAGGAAATCAAGGAAAGAGGTAGGAAGCAAAGGGCATTTATAGAGGTCTAAATAAAGCATGTGCATATGTAAATATATTTATGTATAACGATGGGGAAATAGATCTATATGCATATATTTATAGGTTTAGTATTAAGGTAACAGATGTACATTGGGCCTCCATTCAAGTACTCCCTCAATGCAAAAATACTTTGTTGTATTAAAGTGGCATTGCGTGATGCTCACCTCCCCAACACAATTGCTGGAGGCAAATGGGTGCATAAGCAAATGTGGTGACTGAAGTTGATGGTGGTCGGCTATCAAAAGTTATACATTCTGGGGTCTTAAAAGCTTGAAGTTAAACAAGTGGTCATGTAGCTGAGAAGCAACAAAGCCCACATGAAAGAAGCACACCAGCATGTGTGATCACGAGGTGTCGGAAGAATCAGGTATCAGACATCATCGGAACAAAAAAATCATATCTTTGTGAATACGGGGGAGTGTGGAGTGAAAACCCAAAGCTCATTTGTAGATAATTGGACATCCCCTTACAGAAGGGTAGCAGGGAGGAGAGGAGCCAGTCAGGGTGCACTGTAGCAACAATGAAACATACAACTTTCCTCTAGCTCCTAAATGCTTCTTCCCCCACAACTAAAATGATCCCCATTCTACCTTACAAATCTAGCTAGACCTGAGGATGTACACTGGTACAGATAGGAACTGGAAACACAGGGAATCCAGGGCGGATGATCCCTTCAGGACCAGTGGTGAGAGTGGCGATACGAGGAGGGTAGAGGGAGGGAGGAATGGAAAGGGGAAACCGATTACAAGGATCTACATATAACCATCTCCCTGGGGGACAGACAACAGAAAAGTGGCTGAAGGGAGATATTGTATAGTGTAAGATAAGACAAAATAATAATTTAGAAATTATTCAGGGTTCATGAGGGATGGGGAATAATTATCAGCTGATGCCAGCGGATTAAGTGGAGAGCAAATGTTTTCAGAATGATGAGGGCAATGAATGTACAAATATGATGTATGTATCAATTGTGATAAGAGTTGTATGATGCCCCAAAAATTGATTATAAAAAAAGAGAAAAGAAATAACAGTATGAAAACATCCCCCCAAAAAGCATGCCTCTCTTGTCCCTCATATCCTAATCACCTGAACTCACTCCATGTGACTTCTTTCTGTTTCCATGAATGAAGGACAGTGGTTTGACAACACAGAAGAGGGGGGGAAAAAACAAGGGTGTCACCCAAACTGCTGAGTTTGAAAAATGTTTCCAAGAATGTAATCACAGATTAGACAAATGTGTGAAGTGTAATGGAGAGTACTATGAAGGGGATAAAAAATTTAAATGCATAGTTTTGAAAAAATTGTAGTTTTTGTCGGGTTCCCCCTAGTAGCTTCCAATTTCATAGCAACTCAAGCCATCACCATACATCAAACTGACAGAGAAGGGGTGGGTTTTGTGTGTAGGTGGTGTTGGTTATTGCACAGGGGCAAGGGACTTCTGGTGGCATAGTACCTTATGCCTTGGGTGTCAACTGTAATGTCAGCAGTGGGGAACCACCAGTCAGTCCTCAGAAGAAAAGGATGAGGCGTTCTACTCCCATAGAGTTAGCCTTTGGGAAACCCACAGAGATAGTTCTGCTCTGATCTCATAGAGTCGCTATGGCTCAGCATCGACTCCATCGAAGTGAGCTGACAAACTAAAGGCAGGAGATCTGAAAGAGGATGCGGAAACGTTGTCTCAGGTACTTTGGACATATTACTATGGTGGAACCAGTCCTGCAAGAAGGGCATCATTTTTGGCAGAGGGTTAGCAAACAAGAGGAAGACCCTTACTTAGGTGGATTGACACCGTGGCTGCGAGAATCGGCTCAAATACAGTAACAAGTGCGAGGATGGCGCAGGACTGGGCTTTGTTTCTCTCTCTAGTGCACAGGCCCCTATGAATCCGAACTGACTCCAGGGCTCTACAATATCAACTACTACAACCCTGAAGTTCAAACCTACCCAGTGGCTTCCCAAAAGGGAGGTGTGGCCATGTGCCTCTGTAAAGATGACAGCTAGGGAGCCCCTGCGGGGCAGTTCTACTCTGTGGCACAGGGGCAGCCAGGAGTCGGAATGTGCTTCACAGCAAAGGGTGTGCTTTGTCTCAGTTTGTGCCTGCTGCTGTTTATGCTATGCACTGAGTTTAACATGTGACACTCAGGAGCGAATGAATGGAAACACACCCATGATGCTTCCATGATGCCAGATGCAAGCTGACACTGTTTCTGAGTTCTGGGCATATTATTTTTTCAGAGATAATTTCCTGTAGCGGTGACACACCGAGTCCTATTTCATGTAAAAGCATCAGCAGCAGAGGAAAGCACTGCACAGAGAGAAGACTATGACACGTAACAGGCTTTCCATAGAGGAACAAAAGGGTGGATGTCTTGGGCTGCACTCTTTTCTTGTATACAGACAGTAAACAAGCTGAACACATCTCACCTAAGCATAACATTACAACTACTTGAAGCCCAGCTCAGGCATCTGGACAAGAGGCAGCAAGGAAGGATGGGAGAGAGTTAATGGGCTGGGCGTCCCCAAAGGTGCAGAGTGGGAATCAAGGGAGGATCCAGGACGAGCCAAGGCTTCTGGCAGAAGTCTGAGAGGAGAGCAGCAGAAAGGAGCTGCTCTCTGGGTCCTCACAGATGTAGCCAGTGAGAGAGCAGCAGTGCTGCCCCCTGGCGGTGCGCCGAAGGCAGGGCCGCTTCCCCCAGGGCTGGAGAGCTCTGGGGAAAGACAAATCCTGTCACTTTGGATGCCAAGTAAGGGGGCACTGTGTGCCGGTGGTGTACCTATGTTGGCCAAAGCGCTGCCCACTGTGCATTTGCTTCTCACAAGCACAGTTATCCTTCCTCGTGCATCCAGGAAAGACAGTTCTAGAAAAACACAAGCAGTAAAATAAAACACTGCCAGGTCTCGAACCATCCTCACCATTGTTACTATGCCCACTGATGTAGCCACTGGTTCGAGCTGTTTTATTGCCCGTCCTCCACTTTTTGCCAAGCATCATGTCCTTCATGGACTTGATGTCCCTTCAGGGACTGGTCTCTCCTGACAGCACGTCCAAAGATATCAAATGAAGTCCAGCCATCCTTTGTCCCCATGTTCTCTTGGCAGTCCTTGTACTTTTATTGCTCAGTGTCTGATTATTTGGGACCAGGCCTTATTGCTGCCCCTTCCTCACCTTGGCCCCCAATCCCGACCCCAAGCCCTGCACATCCACTGTGTGAAACCTCCTGTTCCTGTAACCATCCCTGTGCTTTTGTGTGGGGGGGTCTAGCTGGGTTCCCCTGGCAATTCGCCAGCTGCCCTTGGGAAAGTTCATGGAGTCGGCTAATTAGTAGAAAAGCCAAACGTCCAGCTGAGATTGGTTTACTCCCTAGCACCCTTGGGCAGGAGCACAGCCCCACTCCCGGTCCCAGGTAGCCAACGACCACACCTAGGTTCTCCGGACTTGGCAGCTGTAACATGTGGCCTGGGCTTCCCCTTCATTTCCTGCTCCTTTCTGGCTTGCTGTCTGACTTTTCTTTGCGGAATTAAAGCTGCAAATTGACAGGATCCCATAAACACTCTAAAGCCACAAAAAAACACCAAATGCCCACCCAAACATGTGAAACTTCCAAAAATCATCCTTAGAAGATTCCCAAACCCTAAACATTCCTAAACCCCATATATGCCCTGAAAACACCATGAAAGCCCTAAGAAAACCTAAAATGCTGGGGGAAAAAAACACATATAATATGAAAAATACCCTAAAATCCCTAAGGAACTCTGTAACATCACTAAAAACACCATATTGTGCTGAAAAATACCTATACACTCTAAAAAACCACCCCTAAATCCCTTAAACACTCCCTAAAATCTTATAAAACACCCTAAAAACCCCAAACCACCCGAATGCCCCAAACACACCTTGAACGTCCACAAACAACCTAAAAGCCCTAAAAAATCACATGCCACCAAAAAGCCCTAAATGACCGCAAAATGCCAACTCATAGCCACCCTATAGAGGGCTTCTGGAGCTGTCAGTCTTTTATGGGAACAGCTTTATCGTTCTCCCAAGGAGAAGTTGGTAGGTTTGAAACCCGGACCTCATATTTAGCAGTCTAATAATTGCTGGACAGTGCCACCAAGGCTCTACTGGTGTAGTGGGTTACACATTGGGCTGCTAACCTCAAGGGAAACGGTTCAAAACCACCACCCACTCCTTGGGAGAAAGAAGAAGCTTTCTTTCTATTCCCCTAGATTTCTCATTGAAGGTGTAAAGTAACCTGTTAAATGCTCGCAGTGGCAGCAGCAATGTCTCATAACCATGGGGAAATGTGGTTCAGAAACTTCAGAAGCAAGCATCCACCAGTAGGTGACTGACCAGCAGTATTGACTTGGGCAAAGAGAAGGTGACATGGAAGGGTAAGGAGAAGAATGCGTGCAGAGGGCAGGTTGGCAGCTGAGCCTAAGTCCAGTAGAAACAACAGCAGAATGGCCTGTTCCTGGAAGGGCCACAGGAGATGGTGCGACTTCATGTAGCCCCCACTTACATGTGTAACAGCAGCAATTGCCTGAACACGTGGTCTCCCCAGGGAGGAGCCTTTGTGTGGTGTTAAGATGCTGTTACTGTCTGTTGTACTGTGGTGGCCTGCATTTGGCTGTAATGGTGGAAATTTTGCAGCCAGTAGTTCAAATGCCTGCTGGGTCACTCACTGCAGGTAGACTTCAGCAGTTTCCAGACAGAGACGAGGGAGGAGGACCTGGTCTTCCACTTCTGAAAGAACTGGCCAGTGTGAACCTTGTGAATGGCAGAACACTATACCTGAACATGAGTACCGCAGGCTATAAGGCATGATGGATTGACACAGTGGCTGCAGCAATGTGCTCAAACATAGGATAGTGCTGGCCTGGAAAATAGTTCATCGTCCATTAAAAAAAATCATTATATAGGGGCTCATACAACTTTTGTTGTTGTTTTTCCCTAAAGGAGAGCAGTGTATTGGTACACTGAGAGGTATATAGATCAATGGATACGAACAGAAAAGCTACACATATATTCACCAGTCAACAGGAAACTAGCCTTCGAAAAAGGACACAGAAATATCCAAAGGGACAAATTCTGCTTGCTCAACAAATGGTGTTGGACAAACTGAGATACCGTATGTAGGAAAATGAAGCAAGCCCCAAACCTTCCCCCATGCACAGAAATTAACTGAAGAGGGGTTAAAACCTGAAAGTAAACCTCCGGGCTATCATAATCATTTTTTCGATGACCTCATCGGTCAGAAATCATTGTAGGAACGCCAAAGCGTTCTTGTGTTCAACGTCTACATACATAGCAGGTGCTCCAGTAAAGGGGAATCTTGGTGGAGCTGGCTCATCCATTCCTGAAGAGAGTAGAGCACCACGTTGGCCCATCACAGAGCTCAGGTGTAGAATCTTCCTCACTGTCATCCTTTATCTCAGCAGTGTCAGTGTTGGATTATGAATTTCCCAAAGAACCAGTA
Organism: Tenrec ecaudatus; assembly: GCF_050624435.1. Classification (NCBI taxonomy): domain Eukaryota; kingdom Metazoa; phylum Chordata; class Mammalia; order Afrosoricida; family Tenrecidae; genus Tenrec; species Tenrec ecaudatus. The sequence goes on along the minus strand of NW_027458025.1, from coordinate 13,417 downwards.
TCGCTCAATTCTGTGCACAATGCTGACTCACTCTCGCTGTTATTTCACTGGTCTAAAAACCCATTTAGGTTAAAATGACACTTTTTTGATGCCATGACCTAAAATTTTTAGTGAGAAAATGTTCCCAATGACATTACATGGGTCTTCGTCTAATCCTGATGCCATGTTCTTTTTCACAGAGACCAGCTTCTTGTATAAATTGCTCAGCATACTGATGGAATAAGAACAGTGAAAGGATACAACCCTGATGCACACCTTTTCTGATTTTAAACCATGCAGTATCACCTTGTCCTGTTCACAGTCTCACCTGGTTCTATCTCTTGGCCTTTGCATAAGCTCCATATGAGTACAATGAAGTGTTGTGCAATGCCCATTCTTTTCCATGGTATCCCCAAGATTCACCTCCTTCCACTCGTGGTTTCCAGAACGTGGGGTTGGGACAAAGCCTGGATAGTCTCATGGCAAGACCAGATCAGGAATGGAGCTGAGCCGGGAGCAGCTTTATTTGCTTGCTCCAGGGAAAGTCTGCCAATGTGACTAAGCCTCAGGGGCTTTCTACAAATGATAAAGGTGAATCCCTCTCTCGTTACCCACTGATCATCTCTGAGCCTCTTGCTCTCATATCCCTTGCACAGACCTCTACCATTAGATGGACAATTCGGTAACGTTTGAACACTTTTCTGATGCTGAGCCTGGGGAGCAACTAATAGCTGAGTAAATATTGATTGAAAGATGGTGAGTGGAAGAAAATAGCTTTGCCAGGTCCAGGTTGTGATGGAGATGAGAGTGTTACCAAATCCTGCTGTCCCCATGGTGGGTTTGCTGTATTGTGCCCAGTCCTGAAAGTCTGAGCCAGGGGTTTTAACGTGGCCCCTTTCAAAACATATAGGTGGAATTCTTGGACCATGAGCTGTCCATAAAGCTTTACCAAGGAGATGTCCGCCCTGGAGCGAAACAACCCAAGAACCTAGATCTTCGTGAAGGTGTTGGTAAGGGATGCAGCGGAAATCATAAACTTGACTGAAAGCAAAAGAAACTTTGCCTTCATGTGCCTGCAGCTGGACGAAGTGGTGCTGGAGCACACCCTCCTTTGTGATTCTTCTTGTTCTTTTTATGAGCTGCTCCCTGGCCTGTGTAGTCCCGTAAATCTGGAAACTCTTTGCTGGTGGGGGCAATTGTTATATCCTCCCCCCAGATCCAGATGTCTTGTCCATGGTCAGTGTGCAATCCTTGTTTGCCAGAGGAGTGGGGCATCTAAAGGCAGGCAGGGGTCACATACTTTTTTTCTACACTTTCTAGAAAGACCAGAGCTAAACATCTTGCAGCCCTTTTCATGTCCTCATTCTTTTCTGTATTTATTTTCCATGAAAGAGGAGAAGAAACGCGACAGCATCTACTGACAGCAAGTCAAATGCCATCGTGTGTGTTCAGAGGGCAGGCTGGTTCTCATTTGCCTAACTCATCAGTCCCATCGTGCCATGTCCATGTTAGATTGTTTAGGGAAACAGATGACATATGTTATGATGCTAAATAAGCTGAAACAGTGCCAGGATGGAGGCAGAAGGGTTTTATTTGTTTGTTTTTAAATGAAGCATGGCTTTCTAGTGACTTATTGTGGTGGGGAAGGGGGGCACCGAGAGCAACAAGACATGGCTGTGACAGTGGTCTGGGAATTGAGACAAATCATTGCTTCTGCAGCAGAGATGAGCTGCCTCTGACCTGTCAGTTACTTGAAGGGAGACTCTGCATTTGGTCAGACAAGTCTCAGTTGGAGATGGTACCAGCTTTCCTCCTGAGCCTCTGTGGTTCCCTTTGAACTACACAGGCCCGAATCGCTTTTAGCTGAGCAACAGCAAATGGCAACACAGACTTGCCATATTGCTCTTTTGCGTACACTCTTTAAAAATCATACTAAATATACATGCATCAAAACATTCGTCACTTCCACGCTCTACAAGATTATAATTAAGTGGCATTCTGCATGTTGTTCATATATCATCCTTATCCATTCCAAAATTATGTCATCACCCTTATGGAAGCTCAGTATCGTCTCAGGGATGGCACTTCCCCTCCAGGCCCTACTGGGTTAGGCTGGGTTGACTAGAGAAATAAATCCAAGGACACTCATATAGGTATAAGAAAGACTCCACCTCACTTATTTGTCCAATTGACATGGCATTATGTAACAACCATACTTACCTTCCTACCTATCCCTGGAAACAATTGGGAGATGTTTGTCTCTATTCATTTTCCTAGCCTAGATATTTTTTGTAAGTGGAATTAAGCAAAATGTGTCCTTTTTGAAGCTGATTTATTTCACTCAGCATAATGCTTATGAGGTTCATTCCTCTTGTAGCCTGTGTCAAGAGTTCATTTCTCTTTATGGCTGAGTAGTAGTCCATTGTATATACCGTAGGCAACATGTTTGACTTATCCATTCACCTATTGATGGGTATTTAGACCGTTGACACGTTTGCGAGATTGGGAATAATGTTGCAAGGGCCATCTGTGTATTTGTATCTATTTATGCGCTTGCTTTTAATTGCTTATATCCTTCATTTCCTTTTCTTTCCTTGTTAGACTCAGTATGATCCCCTTCTGCCCCTCCTCTAGCCTCACAACCTCTGTGTCTGATGTGCCAGGATCTCACCAGAAGCCTTAACACCAAGATTCTGAGCCCTGACTGACCATTCTGACCATCCAGGGAATTGAATATTCCGGAGCACACAGAAGATGAAGTTATCAAAACTCCTTAGGCATAACCGAACAACTGGAGGGAGTGCTTTATTGGGCTGGGGGGCTGGGGATTATAGTTGTGAAGGACACCAAGAACAATTGTCATTACCTAGACTGTAAAGACTATGTTCGACATCCATGCTGGTGAGTAGCAGCTGGATTTCAGAAGCTCACAAGTGGCCATCTAGGTGGCAAGTATTGTCACCCTCACTCTGGAGGAAAGAGTGGTGAGTGGACCACATGAACATTAGACTTCATGACTCTGAGCACAGAATAACTAGATGATCTCCAACTATCAATTCCAACTTCTTTGAAAGGGATCACATCCAAAGGTCCTAGATAGTGAAGCAAAATTCACAGTCATAAAAGAGACCAGGCTTATTGGCTGGATAGGGACTAACAGAACCTCTGAAACGATGGTCCTTATTCACTAAGTTTGAAAATGAACTCCTACCTGTGGTTCAATATTCAGCCAAATAATAGATTGGTCTATAATGGGAGCAATTACACAAGTGAGGCACGCAAACCTGAAAACAGCAAACCATTTGATCTCAAAAGGGCAGTATTAATCCAAGGCCCAAGTTCAGAAGGGTAGGAAGAGAGGAGGAAGGGAAACAGAAGACATAAGTAGGGAGTGGAACAAGTCATATTATATTGTGGAGATTGCAATAAGTGGCATAAAACACAATGGGTATGAATTGTTGAATAAAAAACTGATGATCTTGGTAAACCTTCACCTAATTCACAATAAAAACTTATGAGAGAGAAAAAAATCCAAGCACCTAGGCTGCATTCCAGGCCAATAAAATCGGACTCAGTGGAGATGGGACAAAGATGTCTTTTGGACAGCTCTCTGGCGATCCCAATGAGCACACAGGCTGATACCCACCATCTGGAAACTATGGGGTAGCTGCTTCTCCGGTAATGCCTCGGGGGAGCGCTTGGGTCCCTTAAAGAATGCGGGATGATGAAGGGGCAAAGGTCATCAAACCTCACCCACAGCTTTACACTGGGGGGCTGCTCTCTGAGGAATGTGGGAAGGGTCCACTTGCATGCTGTCTCTGTGCAGCAGATCCAACAGACTCAACACCTTTCCAAAGCTGGCAAGAAAGTCCGAGAGACTAGATGTGGGCACCACGCTGTGAGTTTCCCAGAAGGCACGAGACAGATCGAGAGCAGTCACAGGAACACAGACTCCTCCGGAAATGCCGCCATGCGCAGAACATGCATCTCTAATTTCATTTCACACTGACTCAAGCATTCAGTCCTTTTTACGAAAACCCAGCTTCTCATTACAGTAACCGGTTTAAAATGACAATCTTCTGTTGAGCAAGTCTAAGAAATGACCTTCCTTTATTTTACATGGTATAAAAATTCAGTTTCCTAGGCCGATGGGCTCTAGGGACAGGTGTTTTTATGTACTAGACATGGCTTTCAAAGTTCTTCAATTGCCTAAATTAATAACGACTTTTTTCCTTTGGCTTTTCTAAGGGACACATTAATTTCAATCTTTTTCTAAGGAAGTGAATCTCTAGCTATCTCATTTGGATAACTTTCTGCCTTCAGAGTAGAATTTGAAATAATCTGCAAGGTTACCCCTTCCCCACCCTGCCCCAGCAGCCCAGCCTCTTTCTTCCTTCCAGCCTCCAGCCACCGGGGTTTGGTTGGGAAAGGAGATGCAGAAGGGAGTCTCTGGATTTTTCTATCAAAAGGTTGGCCACAACCCCCAGTAGACCAAATGTAATTCATTATGGTGGGTTTTGGTTTTACTACATTAAGAGTTATCCTTAGGGAAATTACAAACAAACAGAAATAGGAAGACTTTATATTTTATTAACGGATGTACTGCTCAGTCTCATTATATTTTAAAAGACAAAGTATAAAAAAAAAATCTGGCTCCATTTAAAATGTCCTGACTAGCAGAACTTAAAATACACAAATCTTAACATGAAAGTCTAGATGAATAAATAAAATAAACAACGAAACAGCTTTCTCAGGAAAAGCCATAATAAAGAGCTCGACTATTTTTTGAGCTGTTTAAGATGCTCGTGTTAAAGGGAAAAGAGTATCATTGTTGACTTTGAAATGTAGAACCATTTGCTTAATTCAGTGATGCTAAAATGGGCAGTTTGGCTGAAGAAAGAAATTGGCTTGTAGCATTTGATGAGCAATTTCTTCTTTTGAATATAGAAATGACCAGGGATGTGGACACGCTTTTTATTCTTTTGAGGACCCTCTAACCAAGAAATCTTTTAAATGATCATTACACAGTGAATGCCTGGAGGCTCTGGAAACTATTTATTTTGACATTATTATAAGCTCAAAATGATTCACCAATGCAAAAGAAGAAGAGAAAAAGCAATTACATACTAAGCTGTAAACACTGGAAGCTTTTCTGTGCTGAAAATAATTGGACAGAGTTTTTTCTTTTTTTAAGTAATAGTGTCCAAAGAGATTCAATGATCTTATTGCTTATGGATTTGGAGCTTAACTATATTCCTTATTTTAAATTTGATATTAGAATAGCAAGATTATAGACCTTGATACAATGTGACTTGGAGAAGTATCGTTTCATTAAATTATCAAGTTAAGGCTCAAGGAGCCTGGTGGAATGTGTGTGACCATGAGGCCAGCCAGTTGGAATCCGCTATGGCTCACAGAGAAAGATGCGGTTCTCAGCTCCTGTAAAGATTTAGAACTTCGGGAACCCACAGGCATAGTTCTACGTTGTCCTTTCAGGGGTCCTCACACTTTTTAAACAGGAGGCCAGTTCATTGTCCCTCAAACCCGCTGGAGGGCCGGACTATAGTTTAAAAATAAAACTATGCACAAATGCCTATGCGCACTGCACATACCTAATTTGAAGTAAAAAAAAAGGGGGGGGCAAAAACACCCGGCATGCTGAATAAATGTCCTCTGAGGGCCATGTGGTCCGCAGGCCATAGTTTGAGGACCCCCTAGATTGATATAAGTCAGAATCGACTTGATAGTGTTAGGTTTCTGGGGTGGTTGACCTCAGTTCTTGCTTAGCAACGCTGAAAGAATTCATATGGCAGAAGCACTTTTGTAAATCCAAGTGAATGTTATGAAAGAAAGTTTCAGGTATCGCAGTCCCCAAAAGTCCCCACTATCTCCGGAAAGCACGCCGGGCTGCATGGCAGGGGTGGGGAAAGTTTGCAGCTGAATATGGCGGTTTCATGGGAGGAATACCTGAGCAGGAGTGCAGAACCAGCTGAGGAGCCACGGCAGGAACCCCCAAGGGCCTCACCCTCCACTTGCAGAGCACGTGAACAAGGGAGGGCGACAAGGAGCCCAGGCCTACTTCTATCACCTCCCAACACCACTGGAGGGCATTGGTCGATCGTACTGGTTGATTTTGGTGCACTTTTGTGAAGTCCTATTCTGTATGACCAGGTGGACCTTCCACCTGGGTCTACATGACTTGGGTCAGAGCATGCTCAGTTCTGAATTTTGCCATAGGTATCTAATGAGTGTGCCTGATTTATTTCCAACCCCTTTGTTGTGGCCCGGACAGCTCATTTTCGTTTAGTGCTGGCATTTGGGAAGACAAGCCCTAATCTAGCAACCTGTCAATAGCAGTAAGTGAATGGAATTAAAACTCAACTCATAGCCATAAATTCAATTCGGACTCATAGCGACCCGAGAGGACAGGGCAGAATTGCCCCCTGAGGATTTCTGGGGCTGGAATTCTTTACAGGAATAGAAGTCTCTTTTTTCTCCCTCCCAGTGGCTCCAAAGGACTGACCTTGCAAGGAGATGTCCAGCGGGTGCCTGCAGGCTCCTTCATTGAAAATCTCTGCTAGTTTATGAAGCGGGAGGGAAATTTTGAGGAGGCCGTCTGCGGCAGAGTTAACTCCCCATTAAAGCCAATGAGCTTTTCCACATCTCTCAAAAAACAAACAAAAAAACCTAAAGTGACTACTTCAGATTAATATGCTGTAGGTAGAACCACCTCCCACTCAGCAAACCAAACCAATCAACCAACCAACCAAACAAACAAAAACACCCCAAATCCTGTTGCCTTCAAGTCAGTTCTGACTCATGCTCACCCCTTGTGGTACAGAGTACAATTGTTGCATGAGGTTGTCTAGGCTGTACCCTTTATGAAAGCAGATGACCCCTTCCTTTTGTGGTACAGCTAGGTGGGTTTGAACTGATAACCTTTATATAAGCAGCCCTATCCAGCGATCTATGTCAACTAAAGTGTCAAAGCATGTAAAGACTGATCCACAACCCCCACTTCTCTCTTCCTCTTCTGTGATGACCTGGAATCCACCTTTTGATCTGGTGGCACCATATTTGTGAAGCAGCCCGAATCACTGACGGACGGTGTGCAGGACAAACACCCTGTAGAATTGCCCTTCCAGCGTCAGAATTTGCATGAACAAGAAATAAACTTCTAGATTTTAAGCCACTGAGGTTTCAGGGGTAGCTTCTTTCTGAAGAACAGACTAGGCTATCCTGCCTGATCATCTCTTCACAGGGTTTTTGTGGAGAGCTACCGGAGCAGCTCGATCCAGGGGAGCTGCCAAAGCAGATACCTACACTTTATCTGGGATTGTAGGTTGTAGTACCAAAGTTTTTATTTGCCCGGGAGGCACTGAGTAAATTTTTTTTCTTCTGAAAACAGGACAATATGTAAGTAAGTTTGGAGACATATGTAGCTGGAGCTGAAAGTCCTCTTACCTTGCAGTTTTCTTTGGTAGAGATAGACTTGTTCTTAATGAAACCCATGACAGTCAGTGTCACAAGTGACTTCTGAGGAGAGGCCAAACAGCTAAGTCAAGGCCAGCCTACCGTTCTCTTAAATGCTGTCTCATGCTCTCATCTGCTCTGACGTGTTTGCTCAGGGGCATGTGGCAGCCACTGGGCGGGCCTTACCATTGGCACTGAAAATCATTGTAGGGGATATTAGAGGATTTACATCAAGAAGACCTGACTTCCTGGCCATTGCTCGGGGGCCACAGTTCCCAAGACAATCAGTGTCAAGGGCAAAACAAAATAAAACATGACGAGGCCTCTGGGGCTGGGTTGAGCTGGATATGTAACCAAAGCCCCCTTCTACCAGGATCTTCCCAAGAGGAGATTGCTCTTTTCCATAGCTAAACAATTTTGTTTAACACACGTTCTGCTGGGGAACCTTCTGGGAAGCAGAAGAAAATAAATCTGCCTTCCTTTGAATTAAGCTGGGTTGGGTCCAAGCCCTGTGTAGTGTGTATTCTTATCATAACATCTAAAGGAGTCTCATTTCACCATTCTTAGCTATTAAAAAAAAAGTTCCAGGCACAATAATTCAATTTAAAATTATACACCAGGAGTAGTTCATATTTAATACACTTTATACAGGTATTACAGGTACAAGGGACGTACTTGTTAACTGCCAGGTTGCTGGCTTGAACCAACCAGCTACTCCACAGGAGGTACTGTGTTTCTGTGAAGATTTTCAGCTTGGAAGCCCACTGGGAGAGCTCTCCTCTGGCTTGAGTCTGAAGGTGCTTGACAGCAGTAGCCTTTTGTTTTTATAGAGGTATAAAGCTTTCTTTCTTTCTTTTTTTTTCTCGGTATAAAGCTTTTTAGAACAACAAAAACAATTCCTTTTGGAAGTAAGCCAGAGATAAAACCACAAGTTACATGCTTTACTTTTTTTCTGTCCTGCTGCTGGCAGCCACCCTTTCATCGATTGTGCACACCAGCATGCTGGTGAAGTGGTGAACTCTGCGCTCTCACTCCCCTGGCTACACACTCGGTCTCCTCACTCATCGTGTGGCTTCACCCAACGCACGGAGCCTCCTGCAGGCTCCTCACCCTGTGTGTGTAAAAGTGCGAAGGAGACAGACTTCCTCAGAGCTGTGCTTTAGAGAGAATCCTCCTCACATTCTCAGCACCGCCTTGAATAGGGCAGCACTGCACATGACATCTACTTGATGATTGTTGATGGTGTGGTGGTGTGTTTGTACGGATAAAAAAAGAGCCCTGAATGGTTATGTAACAAGTAAGGGAATAAATAGATCTTCCTTCATCCACCTTCATCTTTCATTGTTCTATCACTCTCTGATTGCAATATTAGAGGCTAAAATGGGCAGAATTCCCACCTCTGAACAAAGTTTGTGCACATGGGTGTGCATGCTTGTGTGTCCATGTGAGTGTACCTGTACAATGTGTGTGCACGTGTGTGTGCACATGTGCACTGGAGCCTGGCAGCAGCAGGGGAGGCGCCTGTCTCTGTTCAGCAGTATCTGACGGCTGCTGCAGGTGTAATGAGAAGTGATTGTTGATCTGTTCAGGGAGCTCCTGGGGTGGACTCAGGGAAGGAGCAGCAAAGAAGACATACTCATCTCCCCCATATGTAGATGAGGTGATGGAGGTGGGCGGTAGAGGAGCAGCTCCTTAGTAATGAGATCACAGGGGAAAGGCCTTGGATGAGGTGCCAGACATCCCTGCTTTCCCAGAGAGGGTGGGGACTGGGAACGAGGCTGCATCCTGCCTAATCAGTTACAGTTGCTCTGTCGCTCTGGGGAGGGAGGCAGATGAGGCAGGGAGCTTCCGGAATCTCTCATCTCCAGTCCTTCTAGGTGGATGTGGGAGCGTGTGAGGACGGCCACACTGGAGGGTCAGGGTTGATCGCCTTGCAGTGTGGAGCCCGGCCTGGACCTGCGTTGTGCAGGGTGACCAAGGAGCTCTGAGGGCAGGGTTCTGGGTGGGGGCTTTGTCTACTAAGACCCACAGCCGCGCCCTGTGTCGCAATGTTGGCATGCAATGTGCAAAGACTTGAGACAATGTGAAATGGACCATCCACTTCACTTGGAAAGACAGGAGGGCTGAAAATCAGATTGGGAGATCTGATCTCGTTTGCTGCACAGTTGTGAGAGGAGATATTCCTGGCTTCTCTCATGTTGGGAACCGGGCATAATCAGCCTGACAAAACCAAGGCCATATTGCCTGCCCAGCAGGGCTAAAGCCACGTCACCTCAACCTTATCTTACCCTGACACACACCAGATGGCCCACCCTTGTCTGCTCCAGCACCGGACATTCCAACTGCAGACTTGCGGCCGCCTGCCCTGTGTGCTCTACACCCCCGCCCTTCCTTTTTTTTTATCTCCCCTTTGAACTCCCTTGTTTGCCTCACCCTTTATAGAGAGGCTTGTGTAGCAATAAACTCAGACCTTGACAAGAATCTGCTTGGTCTCGCTCCTCTCTCTCGCCCGTTTCTCTTTCAGGCTGGGTCCTCCTTGGAACCCCTCGAATAACTGAGTCCCGCGGGTTGGGGCACTCTCACACATGAAACTATATTCCTCCTCAGGCATCAAGGAGGTGATACGAATGCTTTGATAGCCTAGTATCTGTCAGCTGGGAGGCACAACATAGTGAGAGCCCTTATTAATCACTTGGAGATTAGCTGAGGGGTGGGAGAAGCCAGGCATGAGGCTTTCCAGGGCTGCTCAGCCTGCACAGGAGTCCTTTCCTGGGTTGGACAGAGGTGCTGCCATCTGAAAGCTCAGATAGAGCAGTTGGAAAATTAACTGACCTGGTACAAGATCTATTTACATATATCAAAAGATCCTGGGTAATAACATCTCATGTTTGTGCAGCATGCCACATTTGTCAAAGGGCTTTCTCATTTACTGTCTTACTTGGTCCTCAAACTAAGAGGCCTTTGGGCAGCTATTGCTGTTTAATTTTGGGCGTGGTAACAGCTTTGGGTATAGTACTGGGCTTGGAATCAGGCTGTGCAACCCACAGCAGGTCACTTAGCTGCTCTGGATTGGCTTTCTTCCTCTACGAAGGTCAGCGCTTGGACTAGACCATTTTCCCAGTGGCAGCTCTGCTGACATTTTGGCCAACATCGTTCTTGTGGGGCTGTGTTGTTCCCTGCACCAGGATGGCAGTGGGACTCCCTTCTTCAGAATGTCTCCAGGCATGGCCAAATGTCCCCAGCAGAGCATGCTGCTGGGCTGGCGCACGGCAGGATGATGCACTCAATGAGTTGGATTTTAAGTTTTCAGGTACTTTACATGTCTGCACAGGGAGACTACATCAACAATTACCCAGCAGTCAATGGGTCATCACTGACCCTCTCTATAATTCCAACTGAGATCATGAAGCACCGACTGAGTTTCTGAGCTTAGCACCCTGCATGGCACAAGTTGTTTAGCACTCAGCTACAAACTAAAAGGTTGGCAGTTCAAACCTATCCAGAGGCCTCTTAAACAAAATCCTGGTGGTCTGCTTCAGAAGAGTTGGAGCCATGAACACCCCATGGAGTGAAGAGATATAAACATGAATGTGGATGTGACTCTAGGTATAGCTACAACCGGGAACCATGGAATCAACTACATCATGGAATCAACTTCAACTCCTGGCCTCCTTGTGTGTCCAAGAAGAACTGTGCTCCCCAGGGTCTGGAAAGGCTGCTTGGTCTGAAGTAGATTTGCAGGCCCTTCTTTCTAGGTGCCGCTGGGTGGCCTCAACCTTCCAAGCATGCTATTAAAAGCCAATCCGTCACCTGTGTGCATCACTGAAGACACACAGACACAGGGAGCAATGCCCTGGCTGGGGCACTGGAACAGCGCTGGCATGCAGTGAGTGCTGCCCAGTTAGCGAACAGGTCTTCCCTTGGTACTTTCTCAGGTCTGTGTGAAGCTTTCTAAGCATCCAGAGTTCTCGGCCTGATTCTACTGCCAACTTGCAGTGTGGCTTCGAGCTAGTCTCTTGCCCTCTCTGGGCTTGATAACAAAAGCAGGGCAGGCCAGCCACAAATATCGTGTGGCTAGCAGGGGAAAGCAGTTGAGGACACAATTGCAGATGGAGTTCATCCTTTGGACTCATCGCCCCTCCTCCCTAACACCCCCCCCCCACTACACACACACACCTTTTCAACTGCACCAGATGGGTTTTAACTTTCCGGCACCAGAAAAGCAGACCTTGAGTTTTTTCCTTTATGGAATGTAGGCCATCCCTGCTTATGTGTCACATTCAGTCCTCGTTCTTCTCCCTACTCTTGTCCCTCCTCCAGTCATCAACAAGTGACTGCAGGGCGGTTTCCCAGCAGGGCTGTGCTCAAAGATTCATAATGCTGGGTTTTCCTTTAGTTCTCCACAGTCTTGGGCTTGGAACAATCCAGGCATTTCCTTATCAAATGCTCATTTTAGGGGGGAAGGACGGGGGCACTGGAAACACCACATGGGGCTCAATCCTTTTCTGCACGTGTGTGAGGGGTTTCCAGGAGTTCGAATTTCAACTTAAGTGATTTATTTTTTGTTGTTTAATCGCGTGCCTGTCATCTGCTGGACATTTCTTCTACAGTGTTTTGTTGTTGTTAACCCCATTTCTAAGATCAGAGATAGAAGGGTCAGGCACAATAGGCAGTTAAATTGACTCAATATGGGGTGTGAATCTGCTTCTGTCTGGTTCCTCATAGCCCTCAGTCATTTTAATGCAGGTGTTGTGAAGGGTGTGGGTTCAGCAGCCACACACTGCCTCATCTCGCCTCCTCGTTGATAGGCTGTGTACCCTTATGTGAGTTGTTTAATCTCCTACCAAGCTTGTGAGAGCACTACTTTTATTAGCTTCATTTTACCGAGGCTGTGAGAGGTCAGAGGAGCGAAGGCTTACATATTGCCAGGCATATAATATGCTAATGATAGTCAAGATATATAACTAAGCATTTCTCTGTTCTTGGTTCTGTCAGTACCTGGTGTGGCCACAAAGGAGAAACCTGGTTTCCTGCTATTTTGAGCATCTAGTGTGAATGGCAGGAGATAAGTCACAAGCTAATGAACCCTTGTGGTGTAGTGGTTAAGCACCCTGGGCCCGGCTATCAAAAGATATAGTGTCCAGGGTCTTAAAGACTGGAAGATAAACAAGGGGCCATCTAACTAAGAAACAACAAAGCCCACATGGAAGAAGCCACCAGCCTATCTCGACATGATCGCTGAAGACAAAGCGGGTGCATAAGCAAATGCGGGCATGTTTTCCTGATGTGCACTCACCCTTTACATAAAACTCTCTCTTATACATACGCGTTTCTGTGGATTTGTTTCGCTAAGGCACCCAGACTAACATAAGAAGCATGGAACGCATTTAAGAAGCCTAGACAAGGGCAGGGCAGGATATTTGGAGGGACTGGATCCAGAATTAGAGAGGAAGGGGTCCTGGAGGTGAAACGGGCTGCTAGCTCCCTGTCCCAAGGGGGACAATGAGACTGCTGGCTCCCATGAAGATTTACAGTCTTGAAAACTCCATATAGGGTCACTGTGGTTGGAATCCACTGGACGGCAGTGGCCTTTTGGGATTGAAGGTGGAAGCCACCAAAGAGCCTGCGGGGAGTGTGTGAACTTCTGGAATACAGCGAACAACCTCTGCACATCTGCTTTTCGTGCTGCCCAAGTCATGCATTGACATTTGTCCAAAAGTGAACCATCACAGCTGCTCTCTCAGGAAGCTGGGGGCTGAGCCCGCTGGTTCCACTCTGTCAGCATTTCTGGTCCGGGTACCTGCCCTCTGCCCCGGCACAGGCAATGGGCTTTTGGAAGCAGTGCTCCCTGGGTAGTGGGTGTGATTTGGCTCCTCTGGCCTAACATGATGAATGCTGAGAGGGGGTGGATACTAGGGGGTTAAGCTCCCTGACCTTTCCCTAGCCCAGGGGAAAACTTACTATT